>NW_006262201.1:40462620-40760852 GCF_000493195.1 Citrus x clementina
AAAAAAAAAAAAAAGACATTAAAGAAATAAGCCACGACACACAGTCGTGACTGCACAAAATAGAATAATTTATCATACTAAATTTAATGGGGTTGCACCACATCTCGCTTTCCTTCATATACTTATTACTCAAAGAAAAATATCTACTGTATATAACTCACCCACAATGAGCCAAAGCAAGCATTGTAGATTATAAGTTTGAGGAGATTTTCATCTGAGCTGGTGAGGACATTTTCTGAACTGACAGAAACAGTGAGATCTTGGTAACAAGAATCAGCTGCCAAACCATAGTTCTTTACAGTAATTCTGTCATGCTTCTTTACAATCCTCTCAAGATGATACATAGTGGTGGTCCAGCCATTGTTATCAATGCCAATCCACTTCAATGTCAATCCACTGTTTTCAAGAGCACTCTGCGGGAGTTCATCGTGCAGCCTTAGAAAGGTTGCTGCTTGTTCAGCATTAGCCCAGCAGTAACAAGAGGATGATCCATCATCTAAACATGCAAATGCATGGACAAAAAGGAGAGAAAAAATAGAAATAAATATCATGAAGCACCATCGCATGCACGAGATAAGCCACAGAGTTCATGTATGATGTATCTCAGTTGCATATGTAATGTGCTGCATTTTCTAATAATGCAGAAAGAATCCCAAAATTAAAATTGCAAGCTGATTGATGCAACTATGGAGACCTATTCCATCATTCTGATAAATTTAAAAGTGCCACTAGGTATAGCAAAACAATGTCAATAGAAAACCATCGAAAGGTTAAGAGATGACATGATGCCATTGCTTTTGTCAAAATTATGTGGACTATCAACTCATGTATTCAATTAATACTCTCTAAAAAGGACAAATAACTCACCCAACACAAAACAAGCAAGAGGAATGTCAACAAGATGGGCCCTGGAATGAGGTTTTGAATGTAAACTGTCACACTTTCGGTTCTTCTGTTCCAGAATGAGAACATGGACAGAAACAACCTATCACAAGAACGCGTAAACATGATTATCCTCATTACAAGAAATTACTTCATCCATAAGAATACAAAAGCAAAGACAGTAGCGTGTGATTAAGAGACAGATGTGAAATCAAACTTTTTTTTTTGGGGCTTTAAATACAACTTACCCTGCAGTATAAGCGCATTGGCTTGCAATCTGAGCATTGAACCAACTCTGAAATCAACCCAGAAGAAACAGTGTCTGGTGAGGCTTTGTTGCACATATCGGAATTAGACCATAAGTTGGAAATCTTGTCAATAAATGGATTATTGACAACTCTTATGGAGTTTACTACAATAAATGATATAGATAACAGTGTGAAGCTGTCAGGTACCCTGGAAAACCATGAAATGGCAATTATGTTAGTATTCATTAAGATGATTCAACAAAACCACAAGGAAGCAATTTAGCAGGAGGTTGTAAAACATTGAAATTGTGAAGTGTAAGCCACAGGCACATGAATAATGAACAATTAACATGAAAGTGTAACATTTGCCAATATATATAATGTCCACATCTCACACTTGAAAGGAAGGGAAAGAAGAGAGAATTTGTTATGGTCAGCAAGAGTTTTGCAAAGCAAGCCTGTATAACAAAATCTAATGCAAGACGAAGAAGAATTATGATCTATTTCCCCATGGGTAATGGTTCAATCAATCTAAGGATGTGTTGACAAACTCCAATACAAGATTGTTGCAGTTATAATCTGACATCTTCTGAAAATCTTGATTGGTGACAGACTACAATCTCCGGGTACATAAAATGCCAAAATCCTTCTTACGGTATTCTAAAAGCCAAAGCTACTTTATCATCATATGATCATAAATCAACTTAACATATGACCCACTGCTAATCAGCATCGGTTTTCCACACTAACCTTAAATTTTATAACTCTAATTGCAGCACCCAAAGACCATGGTTCAGAGGATTTAGATTTTCTATCATTAATCATGCCAAGAAGTAATCTTCTCATTTTCTGTTTCAACAGGGTGTATCAGAGAGAGGAAACTAGAGTTCTTCGAACAATTTACTGCTCTCTCAACTTTGGGGTTTGAATACAGTAACAATTGAAGATTGCGAAGGGAAATACCCAAAAACAAAAAGCCTACGACCTGTCTCAGAATTTCCATACATCACACTAACAGTTAAAATACTATCAGAAAGATAAATCACAATGCACTTGAAGAAAGTTTAACTAAAGTATTGAAGCATAGACTGCAAAATGTATGTCTTTTTAGAAGCAGCTAACCTAACCTTGCTGGTAGAATCCGGTGAAATGTTGCATTTACACCAGGTCCAAATCCAATTAGATACACATGTTCGCTTAGGGAACCAAAAATCCTTACCTAACCAATCAAAGTATAAGATGACTAGATAAGACATGCAATCTTCATACAATAAAATAGAAAAAATAAGAAATAAACATCATAATAGACAATTACAGGTTTATGGTCCACCAAAACATGAATGCAAAAGGTCTTTCCAAGTTCTTGAAAGAATCCGAACTGAAGAACATCACTAAGACTTTCACCGCTTAGATGCTCACTGACGGAACTGTCATCAAAACCATGTACTGCAACCACATCTCCATGCAGAGAGATTAAATTTCCCTCCGGAACCAGGAAACTAGAATCAAGAGGTCCATATGAGAGCCCAGGTACATTCAATGCGGTCCGTGTGCAAGAAGAAATATTGGAAGTCTGATCTGGTCCCACAGATGGCTTAATAAAGTCTTCCTCCAAATCCTTGAGTTTTACCTTCAAGATGTCTTTTGCATTGGCAGATAGAAAAAGATGGACATCTGAAGATTTTCCTAAATAACTGTCCGAAAGTCCATGAAGAAGCAGTTCAACTTGATCTACTGCCAGAGCTTCATGGCTGCTGAAGGAAGAATCACCATTTGAAGGTGATCTATTATAAGTGACAACTTCATCAGTAGAGAAGGTAAGACTCCACATCCGTGTTTTAGAACTGACTGGGATTTTGGCAGGGATTTTAGCATTGCCGACATTCTCTGAGTCCTTTGTAGTACAAAAACAATTTTCTATATGGTGCTTAAAGATGTAATAACCACCAATCTGCAACAACTGGAATTCAGATTCAAATAAGCACATGTTATCTTGACTAAAAATCGAGGAAAATAGGGAAATATTTTATTATGCCCAAAAGATGTAAGCAAACTAGTTGAAAAAAAAATAGTTAAATAAAACAAATAGACCAGAAAAGAAAAACAAAAAGGCAACCAGATACCTGATACTTCAAAAAACTTTCAGAATTGAATTCCAGCAAGATCTTCTCAGCAGTTAAACATTGGAAGGTAACATTACTATTTAAATTGGCCTTTATCCGACACAAGATTGCGGGAAGAACCAAGCTCTGATTATTAGCACTTCTAACAGCAGCCTTGCACGGAATTTCATGAGACATTTCAAAGTGTGTATGTTTCCGTTCCTTGCTAGATTCCCATTGAAAACAAGTGCTCAATTCACATTCAACAAAAGCCAAGTCATCCATCAAACCTGAACTAACTGCTCTGCCTGATTTATAATTACTTTTACATCTCTTTTCAGGAACATATCCTCGGTAATTTTCACCAGTGCAATGTTTCACGAGCTCATTCGGCAAACCCCCTAAAACCTTAGTTGGATGCTCAGTTCCATCCTTCCCATAAAGAACTAGATTACATGGCAACACTATGGCCTCAACAAACATACTAGACCTGTTTAGTACCAAAGGATCACCTTCAAACTGGTAAAAGACAGATGTAAAAGGTTAACAATCTGTAAAATATAAGAAAGCATTGCTGATTGAGAGAACACAGTTACTACTGAGCTATTCTCCTCCGTTATGGCTTCTCAAGCAAAAACAGTTACAGAATTAAAAAATAAAACAAAAAGAAGAAACTTTTACAAATTATCACATCGTTTAAAAGATGAGACATACCTTCTGTAGCAAAGGAAATTTGTGTGTCACCTGAATCAGATGGAACATTCCACTTTCAAGTTCCTTGAAATCGTTTGTCCAGCCCGCACAAGGATAAAAGGGAAGATAGTTGTTGGGTGAATTGCACATGTGAAAGTAGACAAAAGTTGATAAGTTTCGTTTTCTTGATAGCGGAGCACAATTAAAAATTGCCTTGCATGAGAATGAAACATTTTTTGGCAACCACAATCGATCTGCAACTTCAGGTAAGCCTTCCATCATGAGAGTATAGTCAATTATCTGAAAATCCAGCACAAGCAAGTTTTACCCTATAGACTTGAGAGGAAAAAAGTAGCACAAGTGAAAGAAGTTTAGAACAAGATGGAGGAGAATAGGAAGTTGAATCATCAATGAATCTGACCTCAAATATACTGCTGTTCTCCCAAGTTAATGAAAGGTCTGGAATAATAACATCAATGGTTCCAGTCATGTCTACCAATTGCAACCTTCCAGAAGATGGAGAAATCTGAAACATAAATAGTCACAATTAGATACACAGAAGTGTTTGCGCCTCTCAAATTGGAAGTATCTGATTAAATCTTCATATTCAAAGAACAAATACGCTGAAAGTGCAAAGGATGGCATCTAATGGTAATAACTAAAGTAGCAAACCAAACATCCTAAGATGATAATCTATAATTCAGAACAAGAAATCAAATAACTTCAACAAGAAAATCAATGATTCATTCTCTTTCCCAGTCAATAACCAAACATAGCATCAGTATATATCTTTTATACACACCCCTATTACCCTAAACACAAGTTTGGCCATATTGCAATAGACTATCGCAACAAGAAGCCCATGACGTTACTGAAATGAAGTCAAACTACTAACCTTTAAACTTCCAAGCAAAACAATACCAATGTCTTCACTAGGAACAATCTGCCTCTTTGACCGACCGTAGTATTCACCTTCAGAAGATAAAAGGATGTATCTGTTGTTCTTAAACGATCGATGACATTCATTGTCAAATTCTAACAGCATTTTTATCCCTGTAGCCTCACAGTGGTAGATGAAACTAGAGATTGGCGCCACCTGAAGATAACCAGAAAAATATTAAATCTTAATCTCCCTTTAACTGTCAATTAAATGTGACAAACATGAACATATCAATTAAAATCCGCCCATTCTAGAAAGACTAGCTAATTCTAATGTATTAAAAAAAAAATCACCCTTCAAAAAAAAAAAAGAGAGAGAACTCACAGACACGGACTTACCAATCTAAGGTTACCACAATATGGTTCGCTACCACAGCCACATGATTCATGCTTACACAATTCTGTAAACATCCCATGCTGCCAAAAGACACTCATTAAGAAGATGACAATGTAATTGCCATAACAGAGATATATTCATATATCTAACTGTGAATTACCAATTTACCCGAGCTCGAATTACGGAAGACGGTAAATGTGAGCTACAATACATCTGAGCGAGTCCTTTTTTCTGATAACTCCTTGCAACAATACACATCATCTCATCAAAAATTTATATGAAAATGACTGTGCAAGAGAAGTTTTAGGTTTCACACAAGAACAAGAAACTCCATTAGAAGCAAAATATAATACCAAGAAAACGAATACTTACATGTTTTGATCCCAAAATCTCCTTATCCAATAAGATACCAGAAAACTTTTTCTGGAAACATGTGACAACAAGAAGTGCCCTAAAATCCAAATCAATCTAGAATATCAAAGATCAAAAGGAGGTTCTATAAATTCCTAAAAGCATTAACAAAATTCATACCAGAGTCTAGCAGAAAATGACAAAGACTCAATGAACTTCCCCAATAGATTTTGGGCGCCAGCATTCATATAGCAACTGCAATAAACAATTGAATTTATTTTCATAGGTGTTGGGGCATTTTCTGGTTAGGAAATTGAATGAATTCTTGGTTTTTTGAATAGCATCCTAGGAAGAGCCTAAAGTGAGACCAACAGGACAATTGAGTTAAATAACTGATAAACACAACCAATGGTTTATGAGCCAATTCTAGAGATACCATGTTTTAATCACTTGACAAAAGTTCTAAGAGATATAAACAATGACAAAATAAACAGTACATACCCTGATTCCAATGGAGAAAATGACTCTACAATAATGCTAGTCTTGCAGCAAGCCCCAAGTATTAAAATTTTTGTCCAAGAAAATCTTGGATTCACAAAATGAACATTTCTCACAGAAATCTGAAAAAAAAAAAAGTTATAAACTAAAACGGAAGCGTCATGCAATGAAGAGACAGAGAAACAAAGTTATTTCACGTACAACAGCACCCGATCTAAGACTATGTGGTACAGTGCGTAATTTATCAGTTAGCAGAAGCCACACTTCGTTGTCGAGCTCAACAAGCAAGCCTTGCATGTATACGCCTTTCACAACACCAGTATACACTCCAGACTCACCCTTCCCCTTAATAACAGTCTTTGAAGGGGGTGACCACTTTTTCAACAACCGAGGCACATGTAAAACAGAATTCTCTGTCGTCACAAACATCAATTGAGACTCCTCCTTCCCGATGAAAACCAACTTTTTCTTGAGCCCCGAGATAGTAATAACTTTTCCAACAAGCTTCGTCGCCACCGGATGCCAACATGAAGCAGCACCGAAAAAATATACAAACTTCGGTTTGGTAAATGAATGACATTCGTGTGTTATTTCACACTCTTTAGCGGTACAAAATTTACAGTCACAAGCCAAAACTCGCATTAGAAACCCTCGAATGTTAGCTGAATCGTTCGAAGAACATGGACGTGAACACGGAACAATTGAAACAGGACTAACTGATTCTATTGCGCCATGAAAGCGATAACGAGACTTTGAATGATCGATTTCACTAGCAGCGACGGAACTTTGAAATAACGGAAACGAATCGAAAGAATCAGTACTTGAACACCCGTGAAGTACAGAGGTCGACTCTGGAAAATTCCATTTGATAATCTCCAAGAATCCGTTAGTGCTTTTCAAGGGAATGAAGTTCCAAGCCGAGACGTGGATTCTCTTTCCGATTGCGCGAACATTAAAATCGAGAATATCGCAGCAAATTTCAGAGGAACTATCGGTGAATTCGAGGCAATCATCGTGCGAGGAGTGTAGGGTTAGGGTTCCAATGAGAACGACAGGATGGTTAAGTGGAGTCAGAATTTTAGGGTTAGTAGAGTCAGAAATTGAATCGGCGGGACCAAGAGGTGTTCGGTAGTTTGATGAGGAAGTTCGAGAGATCGGACGGTCGAGATAAGGGTGGAGGAAGGATGTTCCGGATAGCGGCCGGGCACCGTGGATTAGCTCAGCGATTGTGAGAACCTTTACATTTTTCTCCAGCATACTCTTATGAGTTTTATGTTCCTCGGAGAAGCATATGTTAGCGATTGTATCGGGGAACGATAAAAGAATTTGTAAAGTTTTGTGTTTGCAGGGTTTAAAGAAGAGAAGGGAGGGCGGGAAATAGCGCGGGACTGGGTGGGAGGCGGGAGAATATTGTCCCTTGCGTTATACTCGTCGACTAGTGTTACATATCTCTTAATCTTTTTAACTAATCAATAAATAACACAAGATTTAAAAAAAAAAAAATAACACACCATTTAATATTATTTAATATCATTTAATATAAATTTTAAAATAAAAAAAGTTACGACTTTCTGTCATTACTCTGTACTCCTCGGCGTCAAAGCACCTGTGCCACAGAGTTAAAGTCTTTTACATATTTCCTGATATTCTTAGAAAATTAAAAAGAAAACCGAACCGAAAGAGTGAATCAAGAATTGGAATGATACAAACTTAATCACTCCTTTTTTCACGTACAAGAGACATTAAAAAGTTTTTTTCATCACAATCATGAAAAAATTATGAATGTCAGTCACCTTACACGTGTTCAAGAATTATTTTAAGAAAAAAGCTACTTCCGATCTGTGCTCCGACTCAAATCATGAATTAAAACTCACCGTTTTAATTAAAATAAAAACACACCGTTTTAATTCAACTCACAGTTACAATTGCAAATCTGTAATCTCAAACCCCTCGAGTTCTCTAGCCACAATTGCGACAGGTCTCCAGCCACTACCAACCACTACTTACAACCACTGTCGCTCACAACTCATAGCCATCATACGAGCTACAGACCACGAACCAACTCAAAATTTAAGTAAATGTTGAGAAACCAATACGTTACCTTATGCTAAAACTCATATACAAATTAAAACTAACTTTGAAGAACCAGTTGGGGTTTTACAATTTAAGGGTTCTGCACTCAACTTTCAGGAAACCAGCCAAGGTTTTGCAATTTAGGGGTTCTATACTCAACTTTGAGGAACCAGCCAGAGTTTTGCAATTTAAGAATTCTGTACTTAGAGTTTTGTAACTAGAGTGCTATTGTTGAAAGGAAATCGAAGGACAAAGCATATGCTCGCACTCATTTTCTTAAAACAGATTAAAGGAGAACGGCGTCGTGTGCTTTGAAACGAATTGAAGACGATGCTGTGTCGAGCTTTGAAACAGATTGAACGAGAACGACGTCGTGTGCTTTGAGAAGAATTGAAGGAGAACGACGTCATTTGGATTGAAATAGATTGCTCAACATAACACTTGCACTGAAATTAAAAAATTTCAAGATCAAAACGAAATGACGTCGTTTTTGTGACTTTCGAGGCTTGACTCGGAGTTTGACTTGGAGGAAATAGCAGCGCTGTTATTTTAATCCTAATTTCTCATTCGAAAAACCGTAAAAATGTCCTTAAATTATTAATTAGCCAACAAAACATTCCTCACAAACAGTCATACGGTGTCTAATTACAAATTTACAATATTGAAGGAAAAAAATTAACAAAAATTAAATAAAAAAATTAAAGTGCTTTCTTCCCAGATCTGTACAAACAGCTGGCACGTGTCCGATATTCATTAATTTAACAGACAAGAGACCACCACATCTTAAGAAACTCTCTTCATCAATCTGTTCTACTAGCAAAGGTCCTGCCGAGTCCTGCTTCAGAGCCAGGGGCAGTCATTAGGTTTCCACTATCAGACATGTAGAAGTAGTTGTAATTAATCCTTGTAACCAAATCAGCCAGATGAGGAAAGTGCCCCACATTTAGCTTGAAGGAAAGGACCTGCATAAAATTGAAGGATGAAGCTTATGATTCCAAGGACAAATGTGAGTGAGATGCTGCAAACTAGATGGTCAAATCATGAACAGAAGAAGACAACAGGATGGGCAGAAGGCTACTCTGAGGAGGAAAACAATGCAATCATCAAATTGTTTCTCAATTCTATCCACTTCCATTTCACATCTGGCCTTGATTGCAGAAACTGCTCCACTGCTACTTAAAGTCTGCTGAATGGAATAGAACTCCAAAGCTAATCCAAGGATGCTGTTGATACGGCTGGCAATCAAAGCCCACTGTACGCAAAAGAGACCATTGAACATTCTTTACTCTGATATATTTCACAATATTCTCCAGCTAAAGAGAAGACATTCAGCATTGATTGCCAAGACCCTAGTAAATAGAGATGAGTACCCACCAGTTTGTCTGGTGCCACAAAGCATTGCCGCTGGATTGATAATAAGTAAGCCTCGTGTACTTCTATAACTTCATCCAGAGATCCAGCAGCCGCCATACCTTCACAGAGTTCACGCCATGCACTGTGATATACCTACTTATGAAATCTATATGTCAGATAACTAAAATGCTTTATATACTTCCCTTAGAGGAGACCTCTACAAGTAGCTCAACAAAACAACCAAACACCATATAGGGGATCAGAGTAGCAAATGCACATGCCCAAGTATACACCTCAACCAAATTACATTCAAGAGAGAATATTGAGAAAACTCATACTCTGTCCATTACGTATTGGTGAAAGGCATCCACAAAATGAAGTAGTTTCTGTTCCACTAACCAATGGCGCTTGTGACTGTGACTGTTTGTTGCAAGGCTTCTACCCTGGAAGTGACAATACTAAAGAATTAGATCAGTGGTGAAACAATGGCCCCGTAGGTGAGTCAGGTGACTTCAAGAGTCTTAATGGGATTTCCTCTTTCAAAGTGTGGAGGAGGGTGAATAAGGTTGGAGTTAACAGAACAGAATAACCTTCCACATCCACCTCCGAGCTTTATCAAGTGCAAATTTGGCACGCTTGACTTTCAACAAGAAGCCCATCACCTACATCAAACTCACAACAATTAACAGAAAACTAAATTAGAACCAACAGTTTTGAAATATAGGCAAAGAGTGAAAAATTTACCTGGTTATACTTTTTAATTGCTTCCATATTAGCAATAAGTTCAAGTGGCCAAGAGACCTGTCTCAAACAATAAATATATATATTAGAATAATTTCTTTCAGGGACAAGGATTAAAAAACAAAATAAACTGTTCATGACTGCAGGATATACCTTGTATGTGAATTTCAGTAAATCCAGACCATCTATTCCAAAGCTATGTGGATGACTTTTACGAGGAGTTGATGCAAGGTTAGCCATACTAGGTTGCTCATCACTGTTAGAACCATGACTTTCGGTGATCAAGACCTCCAATGAATCTGGGGCGCTTAGTAATTTGCCATCAGCAGAATTTCTAATGGATTCCTGGATGCATAAGAAACATAAAAAACTTGAGAAGACGTTAACAGGTCCAGAATTCCATGCAATACAAAGCACGAGTAAGTGTCGCATTAAAGTGTAGTCAGAACCCAAGATCCAGTGGAATTCAATAACAAAACTTTCACATCATTTATCATTATAACTTGAACCACATATACTAAAGATTGAGTGGTGAAGTTGGATATATTTATCCCATATAAATCTAAACAAATGGCAGAGCATATTGTTGAAAAGGTGATTGCACCTGTAATAGAGTGTTCAACTCAAAATCATCATCCCAGTTTTCCCCTTTGTCCAGCTTATTGAAAATCACAGTCAGAAAGTGCTGCAGCAGATCACCTGAAGGTAGCGAAGTACCAGAACATGTCAGTTATCATCTTTGATAAAATAACAATATAACCAGGAAAGTAGAAGCTACCAATCTAGGTAGTACCTGATCCTAATAAGTATATGGCACGCAACACTGCAAGTTCATCCATCAATCTCCAGTCATTCATTAAATTTGACAGTATAAGCTTGCCAATATGATCCACCTATGACATGTAAAAGTAAGTTTTTCAATAGAATCAACAGCATGCTCAAACGAAAAATATACTAAATCTCCACAAATGAATATGAGCAGTACCTGCTTCTTAATGTAGACAGTGAGGCATTCCTGCATAATAACCACAGGAAGTGGAGTAGTTCTAGGTTCAACACTTTGAATCCAGCTTAGTACTCTAGATGGAAGGGTGCTATTCTTCTGGAAAGGTAAGAGCTCGGAGATATGAAGTTCATCCTGTTACAAATTATGAATAATGCTTAATATTAACCTCAACAAATGTGACAGAATCGCTTACTGGAATATCAATCGAGGTTTACCCGAAAAGATGGAAGAATAGTGGGAAAGGGGAACAGGACTTCTAACAACTTTGTATCACACTGGGAACGAAGATGTTCAGATTCACCAAACAGGAAACCAAAAGCATAATTTGTTCCTGTAACTTCAGAAATGTTCCCACTCTCTGCACCCAAAACAGCCTTCCGCAGCACCTCATCATTTAACGGGGGAAGATAATAGTTTCTAGACAAGTTCAGTGCGTTCCAGATATTACTACTCTTATTAATATTAAGTGACACATCACATACAGAAATAACTGGATTTTCTGGACAAAATGTTTTTTGGGTGGACAAATTGTTCTCAATATCTTTACCCATATTCTCTTCTTTCATGTTTGGAACATTGCTTGCAATCTTATTAGCAGATTTTTGATCAATCACTCCTTTCTGTAGCAATGTATCGAGCAAGAACTTAAACCACATCTTTTCTGAGTGTATTAAGACTGCCAAAGTTTCAGTATTCCCATTCATCGTCGTCTGATCATTCATGTAGGACGGTAGAGAAGGGATAAACTCAGATTCACATGAGTCATCCTGCCAAAAGTATCTAAAGATGTGATCACCATGGCCTATGAGACCTGCTAATGAAATGCAGAAAATTTCAGACAGAGTCAACCCAGCTATGCTCTGTCCATGATGAACTGTGCTCCAATCACTACCATAATTGAAATTTCCCAGACATTCAATGCCATTGTCATTACTTTTGCTAGATACATGCCTAATCAATTGCAATGATTTTCCGGCAGAAATAATGGACTTAGCAATGTCCTTGATAAATAAAGGACAAGCTTGAAGTCCTTTCACAGAACTAGACAGGGAAATGGATTCCCTCAAACCATTTTGCCTCTTTTCATTTGTTTCACGTACATGACTACTTTCAGAAGTTAGGCTGGAGGACTCAGCATCTAATTTCCAACACTGTAATTGTCTCAATACATAGCTCTTCTCCCAGAACTCTGCCTTGTCAACTGATATAGCTCTGTTGGCATAAAAGAACATCTGCATGGAAAGTAAACAATCATACATTTTACAAAGCAGACAGCATCAAAGAATAAAGCAGCAAGGGAAGACAATTTCAAGGTCCAATGAGCTTGCATATCAAACTTCATGTTCATCACTGAGGCCAAGAACAATCCAGGCATATGACACCGCCAAAAAAAAAAAAAAAATGTTAACGCCGTACCATCTCATTCCATCATGCCTAAACACACTGTTTAAGACTCTATGATATCAAACAATAGTTTAATCACCAATTACCTCCTCATAAGGATCATCAAGCATTCCTTCAAAAAGCCAAGAATCAAGACCCTCAATATATGGCAATAAGCTTCCAACAAATATATGAAGTAGCATCTGATATTCTTCCACCTGAACATCATCAGCACATGTTTCAAGTTTGAATTGTGAAATCAGAAAATGGAAATAAATGCAAGACACACAAAGTATCCAAAAAAGAAACTACAACCTCACCACCTTGAACAAGACACACTTCATCCAGCTTCTTGTAAAGATAGTCAAGGATATGAACAGCCACTTGAGCAGCTGGAACAGGCATATTAAACTGAAAACATACTTGGGGAATTGCTCCGTCCACTATTTGCAAAAGATATTCACCACCTGAGCAAAGACTAAATAAGTGAAAGATCATCAGCAAATTCCATAACAAGAAGATCAAGACCATGAGTGTATTACAAAAATTGTCCACATAAAACCTGGAAAATAAATAACATGCAATGAGGACTAAACTGCAGATATGTATGTCCTGGTGTGATAAAACTTTTCCAACAGAAAACAAGAAGCATGATGACCATGTTAGTGCCTAAGATGGATCTGAAAGGAAAATACAGAACATATAACGGATGTAATATCGCCTTGTGAATATGATCTTTTGTACAATCATTATTTGACCGGATCCTTGTGTCTAAGAAAATATAGTAAGAACTTCCAAAATGAAAAGTTATAAATGAACTCAACTCACATTTGATGACCAATAAATGGTCAAGGTATTTAATATGATGTCGAAACCTACAAACATTCTCACACAAAGGTATCTAACATGATGTCCAAACCTACAAATATTCTCACACATTCTAAATTTAATATCTTAAGTTTCCCTGTCACTTACCTTGATAAAGAACTTGCTAATCCCAATAGGGTTGGTGTGTTTCCAACATTTGATTCAGTTATCTTCATTTCTTCCTTTAAAGCAATGCCCCTGAACATCTGATTCAAGGATAAATTCACCACTCTTTGTGAAAAGCAAATATAAAAACACTAGACAAAAAATTAAAAAAATACATCCGACAATTTTAATGCCACGCCACATACCTTAAGCCATGCAGAAACGGCGGATGAAAATGCCCGAAGAGTAGGAGAACTTATTCTGCCTGTAGTCTCCACTCTAGAGACATAAATTTCTACTAGTTTCAAACATGTTGCCGCATATATAAATTGATTCAAAATAACATGTACACTTTTCTGGGAAAGATGAGTCACATAAATCCCAGTCTTGACACAAAAACTCCGAACACTCTCATCCCAATAAAACAACGAACTAGAAAGACCTTGCAACATTTGTAAGACACCTCGTACCTGAAAATTAAATAAAAAATACTAATAACAAATAAATAAATGCTAAAATTAAACGGTTCATATGCCAGATATCTTAGTAAGCCAAAGGAATGAGCATACCAAGTCAACTTCATTTGTTCTCGAGGACGATACTGGTGTCGCAAAATGTATGCCGTCAGAGAACACGCCGTAAATCTTATCCATTAAACTGTTAGGAACTTGCATTTCTGCCCCTTCTGCAGGTTCAAAAATGAAATTGCAAATCCCTAGTTACTACCAGCCCAGTGTGACAAACGGAGAAGAAATGCAATTGACAAACAGTAATAAATTGAAAATTTGGAATTCAAAGGAGTAATAAAGCATTGCCTATCCCCATGAGAAGTACTTCTAAAATCAAGAATTCCGCAAATGTAGTATCGAAAGCCTCTTTACTTTTTTTTTTATTGTTTTATTTGTTCGGGACTTGATTCTTTGCTGATACTCAATCACTTTCCTCGTCGCCGGGAAGAGTAGACTGAGAGAAACTTTTCTTCGCCATCCGGTGCGTTTTTTTCAAAGAATTACATACACTAGAGAATACAGAGATCTTGTCTTCGAATTGAATGAAATGCTACAATCGCAAAAATTCGGATTTTGAGACCGGCACTTCGAAAAATTTTCTTAACTGCTTACGTGGATGTTTTCTATTGGTCCTTTCTTTCCGAAAAAATGTAAGAAAATGAAATGTCATTCGAAAAAGCCAATCAATTTATTTTATAATTTTGTACTACTGAAAAAAAATTCTTTTATAATTTTTAAAACTTTTTTAGTAGTGATATCCTATTTTATTTGTCAATTCATAACTCAAAGATAACAAGACAAAAATTATGAAAATTTCTCTGCTCATACAAGACAACTAGAATAATAGAGAGCAAATTTAGTTAATACATTTACTGTCTTATTTCAGCAAATTAAATAGTTTTTGTGTGACTTAAAAATTATCTTAGTTAAATTATAAAATTAAGTCATTTACTCATTTCGACGCATAAAATATTAAATAAACATGTTTAAAATACTTTTTATTTATAAAAATTAATAAGATATCGCTCATATTTAGATATTTAAAAAGAAAAATGAACATGTCATCTAAACATTTATATTCAAATCCATATAGGCTTCAATTAATACAATACTATTTCAAGTTTTAACAATAAAAAAAAATTAGAAGTTTATTTTTTAAAAAAGATATTTTCAAAAATAAAATAAATATAACAAAAAAAAAATGTCGCCAGGAGATTAGACGGGGTGCTAATAGTCCAACTCATAAATAAAAATGTAGAAGAATGTATTTAAAAAAAAAAAGTGACATTTTTAAAGATAAAATAAAAAAAACAGGAAAAAGGACTTTTACGAGGAGATTAGAGAGGTTTCAATAGTCTAGCTCCAATAATTAATCGTCAAATTCTCATAATCAAACAGGAAACAACTAAATTTACTTTTAATACCTAATAAATCTCTACTTCAAACGGCCGCAAGAATTGTTGGATGTGCTTCTGCTATATAGGTGGGTCAGAGAGCTTGTGGAGGCAAAAGTTTTATCTCCACACTGTCTTCGGCTTTATTCAAAGTGTATTTCACTTTCCCATAAATAAAGTACATCTTGTGTATGATAGTTATAACGATGGTTCAAAATGAACTAAACACGAGAATTCCACAAGTAAATTTGGGAAGTAATTGTGTTTGTGCTGTAAATGGATATTTATCTCTACATAAGAATTCTGTAAGGGTGCAAAAACCCTCGCCGTACGTCCCCGCGATATTATGGGCTTGATTGTTGTAGCAATATTCATCTACTAAATACTTATTTTTCAAAAACTATATTGTATTGATTTAAAAAATTTAACCAATTGCCCGTAAAAATTTACTCGCCATTAAGCAAAAAGTATTGTAAATGAAACTCAGAATGGAACTCCTCCATTATATATCAAGTTCTCAAATTCCATTGAAACTAAAAATGACTTTATTACATTCCACAAGCTCTGATTAAAGAATATGAAAATGTTCAGCTTCCTATCTGTCTTGACTTCCCTAGTAAGATAGCTTCTATTTAGTATTTACAAGTATAAATAATAAGATGAATCCAACTAAAAAGTAGGTGAGTCAGGAAAGCCCCAGATCCAAATCTTGGGTAGGTGCTCAAGGAGCTTCTCAGGGCTATTGCTAGCTTCTCCAGCTGTACTCAGGGGACTTGCTATCAAATACATCTGATTCAACCAAAAACATGCTTCAGATGTGTGAAATTTCCTGTCCTTGACTCCTTAAAGGAGCACAAGGGTGGTTGTTCACAGCACTGAGGGGCATATTCCTGGAAGAAGGGCTAAAATTATGTGAATTAGATGTGGATAGAGAAATATGAACCCCAAATGTTGAACAAGAAGAGTGGCGAGAAGCTGTAGCGCAATTAAAAGTCCCCGCATGACATTGTCGACAAACTTCACTGGATGAAGAAAAACACAAAGAATAAAATAAAAAAACAAGTAATCATACAGAAGATAATGCTAAATCCAATACCATCTTGCAAGTTGTCTGGGAGGAGATGACTTAAATGTTCTTACCTATTACAAGGCAACTTCCTATTCCTAACTCTTGTCTCCGGCGAGTCAGGCAGTGATTCAGTTTTACGGGTAGCGCGTTCTACTTGATCATGTGATTTATCCTATAAAAGCGCAAATATGCTATCACGATACATGTTGTGAAAGAAGGTAAAAGGAAGGGAAAAAAAAAAAAAAAAAAAAACTTTGGAGCCCACTAACAGCTGAAATCAAAGTATGTAATACTTGCCCCTAGGTTTATTCTGGAAAAAACACGCATAGGGACCGACAAATTTTGATAATTTGCATTTCGTATAAAAGGATGCTCCAGTAGCTCAACAGCTGATGGCCGCTCTACAGGATTTCTCAGAAAGCAACGTAGAAGAAAATCCTTCCCCTCGGAAGATAAAATTTCTGGTATAGGTGGGGTTCTGTTCAAGACCTTGAACATAGCTTGAGGCTGGAAAATTAAAGACGAGATAGATAAAGAGATTAATAGAGAAAATGAATGTGCAAACCTTACAAAGAAAGCAAGCGAAGAGTTGAAAAGTTATGTTATAATGCCTGATCCTTTCTTCAAGAAATAATATCAAACAATGGTACAAACATGAAAAGTAACTGCAACAAATTTGCTAATACAAGCATCAAAACTTGGCTGGTAAATTTAAAGTGTTTTAAGTTTATACTGAACCGTCAAAACAGTGAGTATTTTAAAATAGCTTAAATAGAGAAGAATTTTACGTTTAATCAAGGACTCACCCCTTCGAACTCACTCCAAGGAGGTTTACCAGTAAGCATCTCAATGACAGTACAACCTAAGCTCCATATATCAACAGCTAAAGCAAGCTTAGGATTTCCATCCTTTTGCATCACGGCCTTAATGACCTGCAATAGTAACAAGTGTGAATAAAAATTAAAAAGAAGGGTTTTTTAAAATTACAAATTGGTGCAGTGGACGTACCTCTGGAGCCATCCAATTGGGGCTGCCCTTCAGTGACAATTCATAGGAGAGTCCTGTAAGCTTAATGCAACAAGTAAATTGAAAATAAATAAGTTACTGAGGTTCTGAAGTGAATATAACCATACAGGTGACATTACTAGAGCCAAAAAAAAGAAAAAAGAAAAGAAAAGAAAACACTATAGTTGCACAGATAGCACATACTGTAAAACACCGAGGCACTGGATCAAAATTCAAAAATCTCGGTATCTGGTATAATCAAACTTCTAGATGCTAATAATAACCATGATAAACCATGTAAGACTCGGTTCATGCTTACCAATCCAATGTCAGCACAGACAATTTTCCTATTCTTTTTAGGGGATTTGTTTAAGGGATGCTTGTTGAAGAACCATTGTCAACAATTACTTGAAGGAAAGAAGATTTCTTAAAATAGGAACAAAATTCATTTCAGATCCATCCTCGTAGAAGCACCTGTCAACTAATTTTCTCAAACGACATTATTCGTTTATTTTTAATACATACATATTAGAAGTTACTAGTCAATTAGTCAAGAGAATCTGGCCAAAGAATGGAAAAGTTTTGGATGAACTGTATTCGCACAAAAAAAGAAGGAGCTCTTTTACAAGCACTGTTGCACTAAGGAAATATAACAACATGCACCATCCACAAGAAGAAATTGGAGAAGCATACTCAAATTACGCATGCAAGTATTTAAAGGATCTGAAAACTCACATGTTTTGCCATCCCAAAATCTGCAAGCTTAACAACACCAGATGCATCAACTAGCAAATTTGCACCTTTAATATCCCTATAGATCACAATTTCCTATATTAGTTATCATTTGTATAGGAAAAAAATAATAATAATAATAATAATCTTTGTGAACGAAAAAAGTGCCACTTCTTCAACAATCTTTAAAATTCAACCAGCAAGTACATATAATGGTTACCTATACAATCATTTTAGTTTTTCGGAATACAGGACCACTGACAATTCTAGGGTTCCTTTTTACAAGATTCTGTGTAAAAATTTCACAGCACTTACAAATTACAATAACTGACATTAACGAAGAAGTGGAATCACAATATAACTCCCTACTCCATATCAAGTAAAATTGTCACCTGTGAATGGTGTTGGTGCTATGCAGGTAGGCCAACCCATTGAGAATGTGACGGGTGAAATTGCGAACTATACTTTCTGTAATATCTCTGCAATGTTCACGGACATATCTATTAATCGAGCCAGGATGGACATATTCCAGATATATATAGAGGTGATCATCAACCTGAAATGGAAACAACAGTCTCTTAGTTACACAATTATGCACAAAAGCAAATGCGGTCACATCTAGCTACACCATGGAAAGGCCATATACCACTTCACTTCCATAATACTGCACTATATTTTCATGCTTCAAATGACCGAGAACTTTAATTTCCTGCAAGAAGGAATGAGTCATTATAGCAGTAAATTTTGAAAGAAATGCTGAATCTATAATAGAATGTCTAAGCAATCTGAGGACACATGGCATCTTGTGCATTCTTAATGCAAAAAATTGAAGAGTAACGAACAACAATTGAAACTTCAAATGAAACAATATATCAGCATGGTTATAGGTATTTTTGCAGATGGCAGTGAAAAGGCATCTTAATAACTAGTAGGAAAAAGGGAGGCTGAACTAGGTGGTTCCAACTTTTTGCTATGATATGCCATTATTCCATGTTCTGGCTTTATCTTTTATCGTTGGAAACAAAAGTGCAAAGTTTTCAAACAATCAACCATTGGGACCATAACTTGTAAAAGAAAGTCGCAAGTTCCAACCCCATATTCCTGAAATTAAATGCCCTAGTAAATCAATTTCAATATAATCATCTGGGTCAAATTTGGAGGTTTCCTCATTAGGTGAAATAATAGAACTATGCTGTAATCAACTGATTGACAGGATGCAGATAATAATAACCTGCTCCAATTGCTTTATGCATTCAGCAGATTTGGGGTCATCAGGGATAATATCAACTTCCTTTATTGCACATGAAGCTCCAGTCTCCCTGTTAACACCCCAAGAAAAAAAAAAGACTAATAATAATAATAGTGTTCACAGAAAAATTACAAGAAACAACTAGCAAATTTCAGCATATACTTGCATACCTGTTTGTTCCAATATAAACACTCCCAAATGTACCACGTCCAATAAGTTTTCCTTTCTGCCATTGACTTTTCTTAGGGGATGCACTTGGCTTTTCCATAATGTGAGGCATAACGGCTGATGTTACAGATGATTTAGGTGGTGATAAAGCTCCAGGTGGAAGGGGCAATGGATGGGCATTGAGATGATTATTACTTTCAAGCAACTCCTTCGAATTCTGTGGAAGAGATTTATGACGCAATGGAAAATAAACTTTCCCTGGACTCCTCAGGTTACTTTGTGAACTTTGCCTAGGGGGGCTAGGAAGGGGAGAATGGTCAGCGCTATACACATTTCTTTTAACAGGTGATACTGGTGAAGTACAACCAACAAATCTACCTAGGTCAGGGACCTCTGCAGTTGACCAATCCTGAATTTCTTTAGGAGCCCAAAAAGACGAGAATACATTTCCTGTTTTTGATGATTGTGGACTAACAGCAGGACTTGAGAAAACACTAGTTGGGGCACTCTTTGGAATAATATCCGCCCTTGAGCTGTAATTAGCACATTCAATGTTTAGATCATGAGAGAATCCCCTGCGACGGGTGCTAATAGATTTCGGATTGTGCAGAGTGGGATTTTCCAAATTTGATCTCTGTGGACTAACAGCATGACTTGATGAAAGACTTGTGGGAGTGCTTCTCACAGGAACACTCGGCCTCAGGTCATTTTTAACACTTTCAATATTTAAAACTTGGGAGTCACCCTTATGGAAATGGCTTAAAAAACCGGCTGAACCTTTGGCAGTCTGATTTGTGCTTTTCCTGATAATTAGCCGAACAGAAATGATAGCAGAAATTTAATAATGACTCGCAACAGAAATAATAGCAAATGTGTGTGTGTGTGTGTAGAGAGAGAGAGAGAGAGGGAGAATTTAAGTAGATGATAAAAAAAGTAAGATTAATCATATGCGAGATTTAAAGGGCGGGAAGTCTGAAACTCTTTGAAACCGGCTAATATGCAGTATAATTTCTAAGGCTTCAAGTTTAAACCCAAAACAGAAAAGTAAAATAAAACACAGTTCAATTAAAAGCATCCTTGAACAAATTTCACAAACTTATTTCCATTAATGAAATATTGAAATATAGAAGCAGGTGAGACAAGTATGTGCACCTTCCCCGGTGTGGCCTTCCTTCGGGTGATTCGAAGCCATGACCCGAAGACTCCGGTTTTCGAAAAAGAGAGGCCAAGTCGGGAAGCGGTAAAGGTTTTGGCACAGCCGATGAAGACCAGTGGTCCGACGTGCCAGGAGACGGCGACATCCGGGCCGAATCAGGCGATGCCGAAGGGGAACAAGCGCGATCAGTCATCAACAAGCCGAGTTCATCGTCAGGAACATGCCTAAGCTTTCTCACCCGCGTCAGCTTCCGATTATTAAAGGACGACGATTGCACTCGATTTTTGAAAAAGTTACCAGCCTTGCCACTTTCCTGCATCGCTGCGATACCCAAATGGATGAGCAAGCATCATGGAAGCAACTGTGGCAGCTATTTTCTTTTCTGACTCAACCCTCAAGCCGCGGAAACAACTAAGTTTTTTCTGAGTTTACTTTGTCTGCCCGTTTGTCAAAAAGAAAAAAAAAAATCTTAATTTTTTTCAACAGCTATGCTGAAAGTGACCCTACTGTGTAGGAGGAAGTCAATGCGTGTCTCGCGATACAGATTTGTATGAAACGAAATCTTTGGTTTTAGTTGACGAGAGACTCGACAC
The DNA here is from genome assembly GCF_000493195.1 of Citrus x clementina. NCBI lineage: Eukaryota > Viridiplantae > Streptophyta > Magnoliopsida > Sapindales > Rutaceae > Citrus > Citrus x clementina. The sequence continues at coordinate 40,484,074 of NW_006262201.1, forward strand.
GCCGTGTGCGTACGGTCAGGTGTACTTGAATTGTCAACCACTCGCGAGTGATGCACACGATGACTTAAGCGGATGACACGGAACCACGAGGTGTAGACTGCCGTCATCGTGATAAGCGCGGGTGCTGTCACTCCAAACACTGTTCCACTAAAATATTGAGTTTTAAAGGAGTAAGAGTATACCAACACTGACCTCAACCGCGAGAAATATCATAACACGCAAGAATATTGTTGCAGGGAATATCAATAGGATTTCAAACAAAGACATAAATTTATTTATTCATGTTAAATAGACCCCTAACTCCTATTCAAATGATAGAAAAACCTCTTACTATTGTATACTGTGTATTCTTAGGTCCATTTGTTATTCTCAGTGCTATAACTATAATGCATCAATTACCATGGTATAAAATTCCTAGTTGTGGTGTGAAAATAAATGGAATTAAAGTTTATTTCTATGCAAATAATATGTAAACGACTAGTTACCGCCATTAATGGCACTGGTTATTGTGAGCAATTATTTATTGAGATAATAGACAATGTGGCTTAAATCATTTTCACTTATGGTATTATTATTCGGTATTAACTCAAATAATAATTTAAGTTTAATCAAATTTTTATACTTCTATCAAATAACTAAGTGTATTAGTGCATCACCATCATCATCCCACAGATTTGCAACTTTTTTATAAAATAATGGAGATAGTAATACCACTTGATGGTAGAATTATAATTGATCAAACTATTAACTCTTTTATGTTGACAAACAAAAACTTTCAATAATGAAAATGATAGCATTAACATGTTGATTATGAGACAGTAATCATGACAATATTATTTATAGCTTTTTGTTGTCAGCTACGATTGAAGATGACAACTCATACTTATTAGTTTTTAATCTTATAGTTTATATCATTAAAAATGATAAATTCATTTTAACAAAAATTATGCCAAAATTTTCAATATTTGAGTTTTAATTTAAATTTTTAGCTTTTTTCTTATAATAATCGATAAAAAAATCACGTCGATAAATATAATAAATTTGACAATAAATTAAGATAATATAGATTTTTTTTTTAATCAGAATGATTATGGGGTAAAAAATTTTACATTTTGTGCTTGAAAGCACAGTTGAACCACAGTATCAAAGGAAGCCTATAATTGTTATGGTTAAATTTTATGTTAACTTTGGTCATTTGATCCAGAAAGACTTAGTTAATATAAATAAACAAATTGTGTTTATTGGATAAAATATAAAAAAAATCAAGGACCTTGATATAATTATTGAATATTCGTTATTCAACGTTTAGTTAAAACAAATCTACCACTTGATTGATTCTTTAAAAAATAATAAAATAAAAATTAAAAAGCCTACGACTTTCTTGGCTTTAACGTAGATTGTTTGTCACTTCGTCTGTGTCTTTGTCTCTGTCTTTGTCCGGATGTTCATTGTTGCGTATGCTCTGGCGGTCTGGCCGTATGGCCGGTTGGATCAATGAAATGGGTCAAACACACTTAAATATCAAATACAAACCTTTTTTTTTTTTTTTTTTTTACAGTATACCAACCATAAAATAAAGATAAATGTATAGGAAATAACAGTTAGTTTGTACTATATAGAATATTGTTCTTTCTAATCGGACCCAATTGTTTGTGGCGCTTCAATCTCAAAGTCATATACTAAGCAAGAAAAGTCTTGGGTATTTTTTACTAGATTTACTCTATCTGATTATTATCACTTTTATTCTGAACTAATAATATTATATATATAAAGAAAAAAATTATGTATTTGACAGAAATCTAATTGACGAAGAAGAATATAAATCAAGATACCAAAGTAATATATTTGTTTTTCTCAGAATATCGATTGCATTTCTGTCATCAGGCTAGTAATCTCTCAGGGCCCAAATAAAAATAAAACCCAAGAAAAAGGTTGTGCTGTTTACAACCCTTCCAAATCATGATAAAATCCATGTTCCACTGAATTACACTTGAGAATAAATCAAGTCTAATTGTACTATCTTCAATTATCTATTCATATTATAACTTCTAAGTGAGATGGATTTTTTTTTTGTTGTTGATAAACTAAGTGAGATGGATTTGAATGCCAATAATTAATTTAAATAAACACATTTTACAGTCTATTAAAAAGATTATAGTTTAAAAATCTTCACATCTTGAAATAATTTAATTTGCAAGGAGAGAGAAAAAATAGATTATTACAAGTTTGTGCAAATAAATTAAATTGATTGTTGTTTTTTTTAAAAAAAAAAAATTGTGTTGTCAATGACTATAGAGTTCGCAGAAAAAATAAAATTACATAACGCTTGTTCTGTTTGAAGATTTTAATTTAACTTTTTTAAATGGGTTTGAAAACTCTGAATAGAGGAAAAAAAAAAGAGAAAAAATAATTTAATTAGATTAAATTTATCTCTAAATATAATTCACCAGTAGACGGGTTTTATCAGGATATTGGAAGGGTGTTTAAAGTAACACGCTCCAATAACAAAACGAGGGCGAGGCTTTTTATACGTTGAGGCTGATCCAAAAGCTGAAGCCCAATAATAGGAGGGTTGGTTATTCCTTATTCGCGCTAATCCCTCGAACCAACTGTAGGAGAACAACCCCCCCCCCCCCCCCCCCCAACTTTCCGCTTCCAAATCAAATCCAGCGTCATCGGAATAAAAAATTTGGTTGCGCCAGTCGCATTCAAATTCGGAATTTATGATCGCGCGTCGTATCGGGCAGTCTCTCAGAACCGTGTGCCGATTTTCGCTCCGAAGAGTTGCCCCATTCTGTTTGTCTTCGTCTGACCACCCTAGGTTTTCGAGCGTTTACTCGGATGCTAAGCGAGGTGGGAGCGCGGTTTACAGACACGCGCTCAAGTTTCAGCGTCCAACGACGATAAAGTGGCAAGCTCAGTTAGAGAACTCTGTTAACTTTATCGGAACAGTGGTTCGCCCCCTTGAAAGAAGCAATGTATTTGGCGTTTACACACTCCTTCACGTCAAAAACTCCCATTCCGATCGCGGATTTGAGTCAGTTTTTTTTTTTTTTTTAAATTCAATATTTAGCCATGAACTTATTTTTAAAAACGAAGGATACGTCAATGTTTAATTTGTTATTAACACTCCTTGGGATTTCCATTCGTTTACTAATTAAATTGGAGAATATTGAATTAAATGAATGTGTGACCATGTTTGATATTCTGCTACTTATTATTCATCATTTACAATGTTTGAGCAGTATACTGCTGGCAGTGGGAGGCGACATGGCACAATTGTGTCAAAAACATCTGAAGCCGAATGATTTCATTTATGTTACAGGTCAACTACACTCTTACTCAAAGGTGGATAAGAATGGAAAGCTCTGCCTGCGTTACAAGGTATATTTCTTATTGTTTTGTAGAAACTGTTCTCCATTCTCGCAGCATGTATACTTCTTAGAGGTAGAATACAATTCTTGAAACAAAAATATACAATTTCACTACACAGTTAATATATTTTCTTGTTGGTTTTCCAGTTCCACAGATGGAGGAATGTAAATGTTCTTATGTATCAAAAAAAAAATTCACATACTTAGATTGCTTTGCATAGACTACATTCAGTATTACAAGAGATGCCTATGTCTGGGTTTCTTAATGATCTTGCCTTGGATCCACTTTCATTTTTACTTCCATTGATCCTTTTGACATGAGGTCCTATTTGTCTGCCTTTGTCCATCACTTATCATGTAGTTTGTATTCAAAAAACATAATGTTATAGTTCTGATACTTATTTCACTTATTGAGATATCACTTTTACAGTAAAAAATTCAACTTTTGATGATCTGCACATGCTATATATGTTTGAGAATACAGTGATGAGTACTGAGTTTTACTTGTGTTCCTGTAGGTGGTTGTGGAAGATTTGAATTATGTTAGAGAATGTGGTCAAGGACTCGCCTTCAAGAAATCTGTGGAATCAAAATCAAGAGGAGGTACTCCCCCCCCCCCCCCCCTTCCTTTTTTGTAGTTTGCATATATCTGAAATGAGTGTCCATGTGGCCTTTTACCCTATTTACTGCACAAATTTTTGCCAACTTAATTCTGATCATTGTCAAAATAAAGAAACAGAAGGAATGGTTTTACCAGAAGTAATATAGGGTTTGTAGAGCTGATACAGACACAGTTTGGACAATACTTGCTGAAAGATGATGATGGTATTATAGGGTTTATAGAGTTGATACAGACACAGATTGGACAATACTTGCCGAAAGATGATGATTAATTCAATAATTTCAATGTTCATGTGGAATTTCTCATATTAACAAGGAGCTCAATGAAGAAATTGTTTAATTCATCAAAGGTTTTATATAGTTGCTAATCATTATTGAACTTGAGTTAATAGTAATTGATACAGCAGCAAAAATGAACGCTTAGTTAAGCTGAGATTGAATTGCAATTTTCAGCAGTAATAGACTACTACTTTTATTAATTGAAGTCTGGTATTGTTGCTTTATTGTCAGTTATTTTGAGATTTTTGGTCCTTTTCTTTTCTCCTGTTTCATCTATTCCCTTGACACAAATCTAGGAGAAGCTGGCATGGAAAAGTATGAAAACCGATTTTACTTGTGGCATTTGTACTTTGCCAACCCCTATGAATGGTGGGATAACAGAAAAAAAAAGTTCTACCCAGGAGCCCCAGATTTTAAGCACAAGAGTACTGGTGAAGCTCTGTGGCTGGATCCAAAAGATCCCCCATGGGTTAAAAAACAACTGCAACGGATTGATTCAATGATGGAAGAACGAGGCTCTAGGGATTTGGGTTCCCTTTCTCGTGTCTCCACATGGGTTTATGATGAATAGGAACCAGTTTGTTGACATCAAAGGCAAATGGAGGTCCCTCAAATCCGTTACTTTTTCAGTTTGCACGATATCACGTACAAAGCTTGCTCTTTCTTGCTCATAGGTGATGACTGTGAGGACAATATGCAGCTGGAAATCTATAATGCCAGATGGAAACTGAAGGTTGAAGTATATCACTGTAGGTATCTTTCCTGGAACATCTCAGTATTGGAGGTTATATCAAACGTTATTCATAAAGCGAGAGGCTATTCATCTTACAATTTTAGGGTGGTATATAACAAACAAAATTAAATGTGGTATAATAAGTTCAAATTTCATACATATTGGCTATTTGTGGGGCCTTTTCCCGGGTGGTATATAACAGACAGGATTAAATGTGAATATAAGAGTTCAAAATTCATTCATATTGGCTATTTGTGGTTTTTTTAAAAAAAATTCAAAGAAATAGATAAAATTAAGCCAACTCAATTTTCTGCGTACTTTATTTTTTTTTTTATAACATTTCATTCAGAAATAGAGTTTTTTTTTTTTTTCCTTAAGTACTTGGATGGAAATGCAATGGGAAATAATTGCTAATAAGGATAGTGAGATGGCCTAAAAGATTGAAACGGGGATGGGGTATTGATTGGAGATGGACGCAATAAAACTAGGAATGTAAATCATGTTAAGGATCATTGGATGTGTTCTTAATATGTTTAAGGTTAAGCTCACTTTTTTGTTCCCCCAGAATTCCAGATATTATGATAAATTAAAAATTCGATCAAATGGCGTGGTTTTATTTTACAGTGGTGTGTATAGTCTCTGCAAACATGCCATGCCTCTCTATTCTTTAAAGATATATTAAAAATCGGACACGCTTTTAGATTCTTAAATATTGGATGAATTTATAAATTCAGTAAATGTTCAGCTCTCCAAATCCATGAGCGTGATGCTTTCTGAATGTATAGGCATGAGCGTGCAGATTGACGGCTGAATTTGAGACTTGCAAGTGAGCTTATGAATTGTAATTGTAGACCAATTTATAGATCAGAGACATCGTACTTAAAAGTTTGATCGACCCCGCACAAGCATGTTATATTCAGCGTCGTTACATTCGCATGCCTAACTACGAAATCCCAATTTTAAAAGGAAGCTAAATATTGTCGAGTTCATCAGACCTGGACACTATCAATCAAACTAGTGTGGCGTGAAAAGTCTCTACAATGCCAAAACCTCTTACCAAAAGAATTAAAAAAAAAATTAAAAGATGCCAAAACCTAATTCCGAAATCCTTTCTGAGCAGAGTCAAGCCACGGCTGGTTGGCTACGGCTTCCAAGAGTAGGGATGGCAATGGGGAGGGGAGGGACCAATCTCCCCGTACCCATCCCCGATATTTTGGGTATATTCATGTCCTCTCCCCGTCCCCGTCAGAATTATTTGAGAGAATCTCTATCCCCTCCTTGAATAATAACAGGGGATCCCCGAAGGTCCCCGATCCCTGAATAACTAATATATAATTTTTTTTTTGTTTTCGATTTTGAGTTAATCATATTAAAATAAAAAATTCAAATAAAAGTAAAATTCGAAATATATCTTATATTAATATCCATTACAAAAGTCACATACATTAAATTAGTAAGTAACGCAGCATGCAAGAGATACAAACTTCTTTTACAAACTATCATGAACAAATTAATAGTCTAATACAAAATTGTTACAAATAAAATCGAATTTAGATTCAAAATTAACTTTTTCAATGGTGGCGTGGACACTTTATAAATGTGGACTATTCCCTTTACAACGCAATAGTTAAATCGGAGCAAATCAAAAGCAAATATTAGATTAGATTAGATTAGATATTAAAATTGTGAATCGCTGTGGGCAATTATAACATCTAAAAATAAATAAAAAGTAGATTTAAGTTTAAAATATTTAAAGAATATTAAAATAAAAAATTGGGCTAGTAGAATCTACTCGGTCTTTTTAATGTCCTAAATAAAAATTTAGGACTTTAATTAGTTAATTAGGCCTAAAAGTTTAATAATATAAATATTTTGATATTTTTTATTTTTACCAATATTTATAATTTTATAATTTATTTACTAGTAATTTTAAAAAATTAAAATAAAATTAAAAATTAAAATGGAGAAATGAGTAGGAGATGGGGATTCCACCTCATCCCCGTCCCCTCCCCGAATAAGAAATTGGGTAAAAAAATTTCTCCGTCCCTTCCCCAAATAAGAAATTAGGTATGAAATTATCCTTATACCCTCCCCAAATGAAAAAAATTCTCAAAAATACCCGTCCCCATAAGAATTTTTACCATCCCTATCCAAGAGTGTTATGGAATTTTTGCCATCCCTATCCAAAAGTGTTATGGGAACTTGTCTTGAACATCTTGATATATTAGACTCTTTTCAAGATTTGCTGCGGTCTGCAACCTTTTTGGCCCACTTTTAATATAAGTCCCAGGCAGAGAGTCTTCCGAAATCCGCACGTTCTATAACTGTTCGGATAAGATTCCAAATTCCACCGCCACAACTTTATGGTAGCTGGTGCAGTGGTAGTGTGGTTGCTTCATCGATTGGTTATTCATTATAGACTTTTTCTTCTAGTGAAATTATAGTCTACTATATCCAAGCATCAAGAGCTCAAACTCCATTGCCACCGCTTTCCACATTCACTGATCCCCCCAGGCCTCTCCGAGGAACAAAGAAAAAGTAAAATATATAGAGAGACAGTCACTATACCCTTCAATCGGAGCTTGTGCAATGATTTTTGCTGTGACGGTTTGGTTTTATTTATTTATTTTTGGACTAGAGGGTTTTTGCTATTTGTGAGTTGACTCGGTGTTGGAGAAATTAGGGTCCAAATAATTTAGAGATAGAGTCGTATTTGGTACATTATTTATCAATTAAATTCTAGTTTTTCTTTGAAATATTTTGTTTGAAAACCTCGACTATAAACACTTTTCATCTTTTCCACTCCAGGTGAAGAAAGAAGAATTGTTGTTGAGAAATGGAATCAATCTAACAGAAATTGATGCTGGGTTGAGTGAGATTCAATGTTATGGCCTATGGATTTTGTTTTTGCTGCTGTTTTATTTTTAAGCTGTGCTGGTGATCTGTGTTAGTGCAAGTTCATCATCACTGTGAATTAAGTTAACCAATCAATCAGTTTTCAAGATACAATGATGTTGTGAAGTGATAAGTACCGATCTCTTTAAATGGATTCATCACTAGCTATTTTTCCCACTAAGCGAAACCCACAAGCACACTTTTTCTTGTACAAGATTACGTATAGAAAGAAGAGACTTTATAATAATGCGAAAACACAAAAAAAATGAATAAAGTATAAGAAACAAAGTCTTCCAAAAATTAGAATATTATTGATAAATCTAAATAAACAAAATTAGGGTTTCAGTCCTTTTTTTACTAATTCTAAGTATTACGAATTTGTCAAAATAAATAAAGTTAAAATATTATTTTATAATAAAATTTTCTTAGTCTATGTATAAAGAAAACAAAACAAATAGTATCTAAGTAGGATATAAAAAGGAAAAAAAAAGTAATAAAAATAATAAAATAATTTAAAACAACAAAACGACCAAGAAAAAAAAAAAAAAGAAATCTCACGCTCGACCACAAGATAATATAACACTTTAGTATTTTAATTTGATTCGACTAGTCACAAACTTCCAAATAACATATAATACACCCAAAATAAAGACCCATAGCCTGAATTATAGATATTTTACTCGTGTTACGCAATCAGCCAACGTCTGCTTAGAGAGTCAATTCCCGACACTTCAATCACGCTTTGGTACTAGATGCAATGTATGAAAACTTTATTCATTGTGCTTGAAAACAATGCTTCTAGCCAAAAAATTATCAATGATGTCCCACTCCCACAAACATGTGTGTCCACTCAACTCAAGGGGCCCCTCCCTGAAAGTATCCATGATGTGCTAGTTTCAGATGTACTATTATAACTACGGTTACATGCTGATGGGCCTTGTTTAGTTGTTTGGGTTTCTAGAATCAGACCGAGCCCAAGGGTGACGGGCCAATATGATATCCGTCAATTATTTTTACCAGGCAGTAAAAATATACAAATAAATAAACAAATAATCTTTCTCAAGTTAAAACTCACAGGGGTAAGACCGTCAGTTCGCCGGTCAACAGGCCCAATCTTTGTGGCCGTGTACCTTTTGAATAATTAATTGACCCTTATCATGCAATTATTTTCAGTCAAGATTGACTTGGGAACCAGCAAGTTTTTAAGATCAATGGTTTTGCTCATGGTTTCAATATCTTGTAGTTGTTTTAGTAGTAGTGCAAGAAATGATCCAATCATCCGCCAAACCTGATCGTTAAATTTGGAGAAATTTTTATCATCGTCATTATTATTGCTTTTACCAGGGTTGCTTTTGCTTTCTGAATTCAATCTTTTTAAAAAATTATAAAAGGTGATGTAAGCCATTATATATATATATAGAGAGAGAGAGAGAGAGAGAGAGGTTTGCTTTCTTTTAACTTGTAGAAATCCATGCGTGATTGCACTCTTATGTAAAACTTCTTTTAGCAGGAAGTATCAACTATGTATCTGTTTCAGTCAAAGAAGAAGAAATTATTGAAGTTTGGATTAGACGATTTCGTTTGCTGGCATATCTCTGTCCAACCACATTATTCACGTTACAAAAAGCTATAGCCATCATAAATTTTCATAAAAATATTATTTACCTATATCCCCACAAGTGAGTTAAAATATTATTTATTATTTAACTTACTTCTTATTTTTCGATTTATTCACTAGTTTATTAGTGGAGGTTTATTTACTGTATCATCATTATTGATCTTAAGAGATTGCGGTAGATTTCCCTTCAAATTGTAATTATGAGCCTTTTTTTTTCTTTTCTTTTAAGACAGATGGCCGAAGCGCTTCACAAATAAAAACTGTGAGAAATCTAATTTCCAATATGTGTGAAAAAGCCCTCTTGGGCCACCTTTTTCTCGCTAACCACTTAGCCAGTTAGCCAAAGACAACAGTCACCACCAACCATGGCGGTAACTGACTTATTCGCCGGCGAGATCGCCGTCGAGCTACTAAAGATGCTAATATCAATATGCCGGCGATCCAGTCTCTGTAAATCGAGTGCAGAGCAGTTCAGGACAACCATAGAAGAGCTTCTCCCTACCATTCAAGAAATCAAATACTCCGGCGTTGAACTCCCGCCCATACGCCAGACTCAGCTGGACCACTTGTCAGAGACTCTCAAAGACGGCATAGAATTGTGCCGCAAGGTTCTTGCTTCAACACGTTGGAACGTGTACAAGAACCTGCAGCTAGCGAGAAAGATGGAGAAGTTGGAAAAGAAAGTTTCAAGATTCTTAAACGGCCCCATGCAAGCCCATGTATTAGCTGACGTTCATCATATGAGGTTCGAAACTGCTGAGAGGTTTGATCGGATGGAGGGCTCGGCTAGAAGGCTCGAGCAGCGACTCGGGGCGATGAGAATTGGAGTTGGAGGCGGAGGCTGGGTGGATGAGGCCGTTAAGAGAGTTGAAATGGAGGAGGATACATTGGCGGAGGGTGGTTTAGGAAATTTGATGGGTATCGGGATGGCTTTAGGGAAAAACAAAGTTAAAGAAATGGTTATCGGGAGGGATGATTTGAGCGTTCTTGGGATTTGTGGGATTGGCGGCTCTGGAAAAACCACTCTTGCTCTTGAGGTTTGCAGAGATCATCAAGTGACAAGTAGGTTCTGTTCTGTTGTCTCTTTTAATTGTCATTTATAGTTGTTTAATTTTTTATGTAAGAAATTCAGTTGGCTTTTTTTTAATTGGGTGTTTTCACCATTTGCAGGTTACTTCAACAACAGAATTTTGTTCTTGACAGTATCACAATCGCCAAATGCGGAGCAATTGAGGGCTAAAGTTTGGGGCTTTGTATCTGGTTGTGATAGCATGGGACCTAATTATGTGATTCCCCACTGGAATCTACAAATTCAGTCAAAATTAGGAAGTCGGTGTTTGGTTGTGTTAGATGATGTGTGGTCATTGGCTGTGCTGGAACAGCTGATTTTCAGGGTCCCTGGGTGTAAAACACTTGTGGTTTCACGGTTCAAGTTTTCAACAGTTCTCAACGATACTTATGAAGTTGAATTGTTAAGAGAAGATGAATCCTTATCCCTGTTCTGCTATTCTGCTTTTGGGCAGAAGACTATTCCCCCCTCTGCTAATGAGAATTTGGTTAAGCAGGTAATATCAAACTCCCATTTTATTGCCTGCAAACTGAGTGGTAGATATTTGTTCTCTGTAGCTGGCAGTTTCTTATTGTTATATGTTAGTGATAGTTGTGGAAAATTTGTGCAATAGATTGTGAAAAAGTGTAAAGGCCTGCCACTGGCTCTTAAAGTGATTGGAGCTTCACTTAGGGAGCAACCTGAAATGTATTGGACAAGTGCGAAGAAGAGGCTATCAAAAGGGGAGCCTATTTGTGAGTCTCATGAAAACAACTTGCTTGATCGGATGGCTATAAGCATTCAGTATTTGCCAAAAAAGGTCAAGGAATGTTTCTTGGATTTGGGATCATTTCCAGAAGACAAGAAGATTCCTCTGGAGGTACTAATCAATATGTGGGTTGAGATCCATGACCTTGATGAGGAAGAGGCTTTTGCCATCCTTGTTGAGCTTTCAGATAGAAACCTTTTGAAGATTGTGAAAGATGCACGGTATGTTTGTAAGTTGAAATTGAGTACATTTAGATTGTTTTTTTATCAAAATTCTCTAAGTGTTTTGAATTTAGCAGAGCTGGAGACATGTATAGCAGTTATTATGAGATATCTGTCACTCAACATGATGTGTTGAGAGACCTTGCTCTCCACCTGAGCAACCAAGAGAACATCAATGATCGCAAGCGATTGCTTATGCCAAGAAGAGACACTGAACTACCTAAAGAATGGGAGCGGAATGTAGATCAGCCATTCAATGCTCAAATTGTTTCCATTCATACAGGTTAGCTGCCACTTTTTAATGTTTTTTGTGTAACAACACAATATTGTCATCCTATTGGAAAAAAGATTGTGACAGTATAGTAATGCGGCCTTGAGTTTCTATATTTTGTGCTCACATAATGAAATCTTTTACTGCATAGGTGATATGAGGGAAATGGACTGGTTCCGCATGGAATTCCCAAAGGCTGAAGTGCTAATCCTGAATTTCTCTTCTACGGAGGAGTACTTCTTGCCTCCCTTCATCGAGAACATGGAAAAACTCAGGGCACTCATTGTAATAAACTATAGTACTTCAAATGCAGCCCTTGGCAACTTTTCAGTCTGTTCAAATTTAACCAACTTGAGAAGCCTCTGGCTTGAAAAGGTCTCCATTTCTCAATTACCAAAATCTTCAATCCCCTTGAAAAAAATGCAGAAGATCTCTTTTGTTCTCTGCAAGATTAACAACAGCCTAGATCAATCAGTAGTTGACCTGCCCAAGACGTTGCCTTGCCTCACGGAGCTCACATTTGATCATTGTGATGATCTAATGAAGCTACCTCCAAGCATTTGTGGACTGCAGTCACTTAAGAATTTAAGTGTCACTAACTGCCACAGTCTACAAGAATTGCCAGCCGATATTGGTAAGATGAAATCTCTGCAAATTCTCCGGCTATACGCTTGCCCTCATCTAAGGACTCTCCCTGCTAGGATTTGTGAACTGGTTTGTTTGAAGTACCTGAACATTTCTCAATGTGTCAGCTTGTCTTGTCTTCCACAAGGGATTGGTAATTTAATTAGATTGGAGAAAATTGACATGCGAGAGTGTTCTCAAATATGGAGTCTACCAAAATCTGTCAATTCACTGAAGTCTCTACGGCAAGTGATATGCGAGGAAGACGTTTCTTGGGCGTGGAAGGATTTGGAGAAGACTCTGCCAAATCTTCATGTTCAGGTTCCTGCGAAATGTTTTAGTTTAGATTGGCTTCATGAATGAATAAAATGTGTTACTCTGTTGGAATTACCAGCTTGCTTCTAATGTGAATAATTTTAACAGAGCAGTAAAATTAAAGTCATTCAACACTTAATTAGTCAATTTTGTGCATGGGCGGCTGCCTGGAAAAGGTTAAAAATTAGATAAGAGGAGCACTTTTTTTTCTTCATTTTTTTTTCCTTGAAAATATGCATCCAAAAGTTGGTGGTTGAAATTGAACACCTAAATGATTTTAAAAAAATAAAAAAATAATAAAATCAGTAAAATGGGTTCAATTTCAGTCAAAATGTATTTTTTTTATTTTAGATGAAAAAGTCTAAAGCATTTTTTTTTTCTCCGTGGGGCTGACGTTGGGTTGAATTGCCCTATAAGATACGCGGGAAAAAGCGCGTGGACCCCATATGATTTCACACTGTCAAAAGTATCAGGCGGACGGAAAAATTTTAAATTAATTATATTATTTCATCAATTAATTTATGAATATTATTATTATTTGAGAGAATTTTTTTAAATAAAATTTTGAGATACGTAATAATATTCTTTTCAGAGTAGAGCTTCCAACATCCTTTTAAAATTGTTATGAAATTCTCTTTTTAATTATATTTATTTTAATACCAAAAGCACCCATGTTCTTATCAAACTTCATTTATGCATTTAATGTTCTTTTTTTTCCCCCAATTTTCTTACTCCTGAAACAAAATGAAGTCCCCTGAAACAAAATGAATTCCTCCTTACTCTGATTATTAATAATTGAAGATTTGAGCTAAAAATAAAAAAAATATAATTAAACTCCCTAAATTTCAATAGCTCAATATCTCCCTCTTCGTGAAGTTGTGGAGTTTTATAATCTAACATAAAATTTGCAAGCGAATATTGGTTAGAGTGAGCTGAATGGGCCAATAGCGTGCCTGTTTTCAAGGTTAAAAATTAGAGTAGGGCCACTGACACCCTTTATTATCCTCACAACACTCCTTTCTTGATGTACTTTACGTAATTATACCAAACGACCTTTGATTCAATGGGAGAAGTCTTACACTTATAATGTTGAGTGTAAGAGTTTGAGCCTTCATAAGAGTATTATGGAGGTTAGTTTCAGTTCTTCCTCAATTATCAACTAATTGAGTGGAGACAGTCTCTCTCTTACAAAATGTGAATGGAGTAGGCACCTCTCGAATATTAGAGAGGTTTTAAAGTATTTGGGCAAGTGCTTCAGTGAGTTAATGTATGGCGGTGGTCCCAGTTGTTTAATACGATTGTAAATATTGTAATTGTAATGTCTGATGTAATATCAATAACAATATCTGTATAACAGAATTAAAAAAAAAAAAGCTTTACGTAATTATATTTAAGATCAAACATATAATTCTGATTAAACCCAACTAATGTTTCTCTCTTTTGCACAAGAACACGATTCAAGAATCAATCTCCAATCCCTTATGCCAATCATAAAGTCTTATATGCCAAAAATCACTTTTACAATTAAATTTTTTAAAAAAAATCTAGTATTTTATATTCAGCTTACTTGTTCATCTACTTAATTGGCAGTCAACCAACCACAAAATTGGAGATTTACAGGACCAAAAATGCAAAGGTCCACGTTGAAATCAGCACCAGTGCTCCCAAACTGTACCTAAGCTGCCTCCCGCAGTGATGATTTAGTCCTTTTCGATTAAATATATGATTAATTTAGATAATAAAATTAATTATCTTCAAATCACTTCTATTACTGTTAAAAAAAAATTTCTTTTAAAAATCTCAACTTACCTCTCACTTTTGTTTAAAAAAAAAAATCATTAACCCACTCTTTTTTGTTTTCATCTTTAAAGAAAATGAAATGACTTTAAAATATTTCATGAAATTTTTTGAATAGAGGGATGATTTGAAAAAAAAAAAAATGGGTTAAAAAAAGAATAATCCGAAACCTACCTTAAAAACTACACTTATAAAAGTCCAACATCCTTTTTCTCGTCGCAGGGGTCCAAGAGGGAATATTCTGTGATATACCTTAAGAAAGCGCCAGAGAATGAAGTTGTGGACCCCAGAGATAGTTGTATACAAATCAATCATTTCGTTTTCTATCGTGATGTCCGAGTCAGCAGCCGCTTTGGCCGGTTTCCATTTCTAATCTTGGTGGTTGTTGACACCTACTTGTTCCAAGAGCATGGAGCGTTCACACTCAACATTGGTAAGGACTAAGGAGACTGTGCTATGAAATTAAATGGCCGCAAATCATACCAACTCATTTTGGTGTCTCAATTTCTTGCTAGGTGGAACCTTGAGAAGGCTACTGGAGAAAAACCTTCTGGTTTCTAGCTTGGACTTGGGAGTTTATTTTTATTTTTTTCTGATTTAAATTGCACCCCATCATACACGTTAAACATGAAAGTTGCTGGAAGCATGGTGTTAATATACAAGCAGTTTAAAGTTTAAACTGTACTCTAAAGAAATCTAGTGGGGATATACTCATTTATCCTAAGGGGAAAACTGTAGAACTCGTCATTTCTAGAGTCGCCCTTCCTGTGCTGGAAGGGTTTCCACCAGGGGAGTCCTCTGTCGGCAACTGTATCTCTTGCATCAAGTGTGTTATCTAGCACTGTCCCAACGATCATTGCTACGGTTGGAGGTGATGAAAAGATTGTGTTCCATATGTCATTAAACTGCAAAAGGCATCCAATGATCTCTATCAACATGTATTGATATAGAGCAGAGCGCAAAAACAAAGAAAATAGCATAGATAAACATTTGAATGCTGACTAATGACCTGCACAAAGCAATATTGTCAGCCTCACAACTAAAAAGGTTTTCCCGATATAAATTCATGCTAAGAGTCAACTCAACCATTCTCATAGTAAGAGAAACCCACTGATCTCTTCAGTTTTTGCTGGGGCAAGTAAATAGAGACACCATCCCTAATTCAATCCCATGAATTTTAAGTGTGTGCACGTGTACTCATATGTGCATGAGGGCACATTCAATGCAGAGAAAGACAAATCCCCGGAGTTTTAACTTCAGTAAATTTTTTTTTTTTTTTGGGGGTTTGCCAAATCAGCATCCTTTGGTTAATTGGGGGCCAAAAATGGTGATCCAACATTATCACCAAGGGATTCATATAAGGATATAAAGAGGAAATTCAAGACTAAGCCTAACTGCGGTAGGCTATAGGGGAATTTCATCATGCCTCAGAGCATGCGATTTGCATGTAGCAAATGCTCGGCTGTGCTCTAGTGCCTATCTCTTTCATGTGCAGGGCCACTGCAGATTCTAATACCATTCCATACCTATAGTTAGTTCTCTCGCATCTTACCTTACAGGCTTACACTTCTAAATTCCAAGAGACAATGTTGTAATACAAAGTAACAAACGATACATCCAAAGATGAAGAAGGAAAATAGAAAATATAGCTTTTTCTCTGAGCAACTTACCCATCCACCACCCGTTCTAACTGGCCCATGACCATCCTCAGTGGTTTTCGAGGCAAAGTATTGAGGAATTGATATGCCAAGGAACAGAGAGAGGCCCAAAATATAAATGTTTCTCATGGAATTATTATTTGCAAACTGTATGAAAGTAATCCCAACAGCAGCTGAAAGAGGGAGGGACAATTAGCAAATTTTTGTTAAGGAATTTATGAACAGTGAAAAAATATGAAAAATTACAAAGAATTACTAACCAACTATGCCTAATAGAACACAGTATATGGCAGCAAATATTGGCAATGGAATGGATGCAAAGAAGGCACCAAACTTCCCTGAAAACATATCACAGTCAAATACAAAGTGATAAATAAGATCAGATATCAAGTTATTATGAGGGTAGAAAAACAAACCAAATATGGAGAAAAATATCATGAACGCAGTTGAAATCTGCACCACTCTTCTGCTGCCTATGTGTGTTAGGCCGAGGAGGCCAACATTTTCCCTGCAATATCATTCAGCTGGTGAACCAGGCGAAAAAAAAAAAATTCCACGTTTTCACACGGTACACTGCTCTACATAGATCGGTTTTACATGCTTCCTTACACAGATGCAGTAGTACCAACAAGAGAACCAAAAATTCCTTCAACCAGCATGCCAATACCCTGCACATTATTAAACACAACCAGTATTCATCTAGATGGTCAGCTAATACCAAGAATTCATTGCATATGTGAAAATATAGAGAAATAAATAAGCAAAAGAAAATGGAGCAAAGAGCTCAGTGACAGGACCTGCAGGCCAATACTTCGGCTGAGGACATGTGCTGGAGGAGCTGTAGCACCTGCAAACCGTGATGCTGCAATAAATGTTCCAGTTGACTGCATGAAATGTTTAAGAAAGCAAATAGTTAAACAGCAGATTTCTCTACTCTGTCCAGATGAAACAAGAGGAGCAGGTTTCAAATTTAGCCTCTGCACCATTTAGGACCCAGAATATATTTAAATTATATCCAGAACCTAAGTAACTTACATAAGGAGGTCAAAATTTTAAAATAGATAAAAATAGAAATTCATATATCAAAATTTTTGAATTGTGCTATTGAAATTCTCTGAAATAACTATTGAACCTCTGCAGATGTTACAAGTGCTGCTCCTATCATCCCAAAGACATGGCTTGCTCTGAATATGGGAGTACCCCACTGAAATGGGTAAGGAACCTTAATCCTAAATAAGAAAGAACATAAATAATGCATCAAGCAAAGAATGATTTCTTTTTAAAGGAAAATCTCATCCATTTAAGCATGAGTGAAGCCAAATCATTTGGTTAATACCAAGGAGCAGAAGACAAAAGATAAGAACGATCTGTGCGGCAGCTCAGTTTAGTTTGCTCTGGAACATTATTGTAAGCACCAGCTGCAGTGAGGATGGCAGCAAAAGCCCAAACAACTCCAATGCAGAAAAGCAAAGCAAACCTCTCAACTATAAAGTGGGCCTTCGGATGTAAGCGCTTCAAATACTGCCAAGTACATAAGATTTTGTTATATTTAAAGAAGAATACTCGTATAGTCTTACTAATTGCGGCAATTTGAAGAAAATATATCACCTGTTGACAAATCACCAGTAGAACCAACATAGGCAGGCCGATTTCCACGCAGTTACCAAGCTGTACAAATGGCATAAAGTTATTGTCTGGATTACTATTAAATCTTCAATGCTGTGAAGATTAAAGAACCTCAATAAGAATATTACCAGAGGGAAGCCCCTCATGAACAGACCAAGCCCAACCACACAAACAAATGGTACGATTACAATGGGACTAAAGAATCTGAAATGAGTGGAAGTAAAGAGAGACAATCAGAATAGCTAGTCACAAGATCCAACTTTCAAGAATAGGTATCCAACTATAACTAAAAAGATGCCAGAGAGCTTTGAGGATTGATTTTGATGAGAAAAAAAAATTAGATAATCAAACTACACTATGGTACCTTGCTAAATTTCCCCAGGCCCCACTATATCCAAGCACAATGTTGATAAACGAAGAAACTATAAGTGATCCTTGAATAGTTCTGATTGTGTGGCGAAACCTCTGCAAGCAGCAATCATAGCATTAGTGCAATCAGAAGAGATGACAATGGCAAGGTAAAGAGTTGATAATCACAAAGCAGCTTTAGGTAATTGTGAACACGCCATGGTAACACAAGAGTTTTTATAAGTTGTAAGTTATTACTAATCCTGAACATCATCATACAAGGTCTCTTATGCGGAAAAGGAATAAATCTATGTATCTCACATACGAATGTAACATGCATCAATTTTTTTGTTTTTTTCATTTCAATTGCATCTCATTTGAACTTTCCATACATCATGCTCAGATGTGAAGCTCCCGTCATTGTAATCATTGATGATTGACAATACTGGCAGGGTGAAAGCAGCGGATGGACCCATCACCGTAGGAAGTCTTGTCCCAAAAAGTGTTTGAAGCAGCGTATTCAGACCCGACATGAACAACAAAGATTGAATCACTCGCCCCTTATCACCCTGTTCATAGCAAACACCAAATTGAGATAGCTTAAGCTGATATTCATTTATCTATTAGCCACAGAAAAACAGACAGTGCACATGACTTACATGGCCCCCACCCATTAGAGGCACCAGTGTACTGGAAATTAAGACTGTTGTTCCAAGCATTACGATATAGTGTTGGAAAGCTAGTAAGAGCGCTTGAGCTGTGAAATTGGATTAATTCATCACGATTAGTTAGAAAGAAGAAAAGACTTCAGAGAGAAACTCAAATCAGAGAAGCAAAGGGTAACTGATAAGAAATTTCAGGGAAATTCTTTCTTATAGTTTAGAATAGCTGGAAGTAGCACTATAATTTACACATATTAAAAAGCAGAAAAGGCGTTTACTTGGACTAAAGAAATACAAAATGGAATCAGAACCAAAAGCATACATATGGAATCAGCAGAACTGGGATAAAAAGGAAGCCATAAAAAGAAATGACCAACAAAAAGAAGGTAATTGTTACTAGCATAGATATGCAGCAAGGCTAGACAGTTAATGCTAAAAAAAAAGAAAAGCAATCACTTTACTATGAAGTTATAACCATAAGTAGCTTTTGTCGCAGAATAAACAAAAAGAAGAATAAAAATATCGAGAAAACCATGAAAAAGAGAAAAAAGAGGGAGACTGACGCCATGGAGGATTGGAGTGGATGCAGTACTGAAGCTGCTGGAGTTGCTCGGCTGGAGTCCAAATGGGACCCCTTGAAAGTCCAAGAGACGGCGGTGCCGCCTGCGGTGGTGGAGGCGGGTGGTGGCCGGCCGTTTCCCCCATTTCTTCTTCTAACTACTATCTCTCCCTCTCTCTCTTTGTTATTATTTTCCTCCTTTTACAGAGAAATAAAACGAGCGTATTTGTTATTCTTCTTGAAGCTGCGAATCACCGACAGGAGAAAGATTAATACATAGAAACTTAGAAAGATTAGAAATATATTAAACAAATAGCTTTCTTTTCTATTTGTTTTCTGACAAAAACAGAAATTTTTTTAATTACCCGAAAAGCGAAAATGGAAAAAATAAATTAAGAAGAAGAAGCTCGGGTTAGGCTCAGCTCAAGATCATTTTATTATTATTAATGAAGAGAGCTCCTCCTTCACAAAATAAAGTACAAGGAACCTGAGAGAGAACGAGACCTGGAAGCTGGAAGATAGAAAGCAAAAGAGGCGAGAGTTTGGATTACGTTAAGGTTGTCTTGTATCGAAGCATATGATATAATTTATTCAAATGAAAATCCTTTTCATATTTTATACGTAGATCGTAACGTATGGGCGGGCGCAGCACAACACGTGAGCCTTCACTGCCACTCTAGGGCCTTCAACGAGCTTGCACTTCTTA
The DNA here is from genome assembly GCF_000493195.1 of Citrus x clementina. Classification (NCBI taxonomy): domain Eukaryota; kingdom Viridiplantae; phylum Streptophyta; class Magnoliopsida; order Sapindales; family Rutaceae; genus Citrus; species Citrus x clementina. The sequence goes on from NW_006262201.1 coordinate 40,504,198, forward strand.
CAAGCTTTCTACTCGTTATATTTTAACGTTCAACTTCCTTCGAATTACCGTTTTGCCATCTTAAAAATTGGGACTTGTTCTGGGCAGAGTGTATATTCTCTCCCATGCGTGTTTTTGTTATGTCTGCTTATCAATTAACAAGTAGAAACCACATCCACGTGGGTACAGTGTATACGCGGGAGCACCCAAATCTTTTTCTTATCAATTGAGTACCCTCCAAGTTTTAAGTTGTCTACTTTTCTTTTGTTTACCTCATTTTGGCAAATAGAAGCGATGTTACTGAGAAGTTAACTAATCAATTAAATTATCTTAATCATCTCCCTAATATTATTATTTCTATTGAACTGATTTTAACCCAAAATTAGGAAAGAACTCGACAAATGGCAATGAATAAAGGCCCGGGATGAGATCGTTATTCTACTCCATTCGATACAAAAAAGCTTATTTGATGTGTGAAATGGCTCATAATTGGAATTAATTGGACCTTTTTCTTTTTGGGTCCATTAAGCTAACTCAAATCAGTGTCACAATCATGATGTTTTTTTTCTCTTTTATCTTCTTATCTTTTTCGCAATTAATCAATCGTGATGGCTTTGAAAAAATAGCTTAATTAAAGGATTGCAATCATGCAAAAAGCGTAAAATATACACCACCAAATTAAAAATGGCCTAATTGTATGCCAATCTTCTTTTGGATCACTCATTAGTCAAATCAAGCTTAAAACTATTCCCAAATTACAGTGATCGGACATGAAATCAATCACCGACTAACAGATAAGCAGAGGCTACAGCACCGTCCAGCCTTCAAAGTTTTCATTTATACCCTTACGTTTTGTAATTTTTCTATATTATAGCAATATTTTATTTTATTTTCAAATATATCCTCAGTTCAACCCTTTTTTTAATTACAGTTAGGGATTTTATTTTATTAAATGAATTGTATATTTATTGAATAAATTGAAATCATTAGGAGACTAAATGTTAATATTGCTCTAACTTGTTATAAAAAAGGTTATGATTTGGTCTGATTAAGGGGGAAAAAAAGTATGTCAATGTGTATTATAGCATTGTTATTAGGAGTAGTTTTACAAATAAGAAAAATTCTTTTACTTTACTTTAATGAAATAATGAATAAAAAAAATACATATTTCAATCCAATGTGTCTTTCCTTATAATTTATTAAAATTTGTGTTATTCTATTTTTTTAACGTATTTCTTACTTTAGGAAGTAAGGGATCTTTTATTGGAGAGTGCGACTATTGTCAATAATATTAGAAAATCACAATATCATATAATAATAATTATTATTATTATTAATATTTTTATAATTTTATAGCTTATTTCCTTCACAGTCATACTCAATTTTTTTTCTTTTCTTTTCATTAAATTAAATTATTTAAATATGTCACATTCTCTGTCACTAAAATAAAAAAGAAATTCATAAATAATCTTTTTACTGTATGATTTTAATCATTTTAATAATATAAACTTATTTATTGTATTGTTATCATTCTTTTATTAAATATATATATATATTTTACTAAGATTTTTAATATGGCATTACTTAATATAAATATTACTTTTAGAGCATCTTCAAAAGATTCTATTAATTTTACCCTTTAAATGTCTATTTGCTTACCTATGTGAAAAAAAGAGAGTGAAAAATATATGTTATTTTTCAAAAGACTCTTCAAATGAAAATAAGTTAATATTATTTTAATTAAATAAATTTTTTACAAATGAAAAGTAAATAGTAATTAAAGTACTTCTCTCTCTAATAAAAAGTAATGAAATATAAATTAAAAAGGTAGAAAGTAATTTTATAAAATTAAAGAGAAAAAATTATTTTTTATTTAAAAAATCTTAATTAAAGTATATTTTGTAATCTTAAATGTTGGTGGGATTCTTTAAATAAATAATAAAATATTATTTTAAAAACTTTTAGAAATGCCCTTACTCTTTTATATAAATCTACGTTCACGCAAACATTTATTATATATTTATAAATTAAGTCAAAACAATAAAAAGCCCCTTATTCCAGCCCTGGAGATAAGGCACTTGATTGCCTGTACCTGAAAAGCCATGAGAAAAAGCTTTGATAGGATTATAGTACGAAGCGGGAATTTCCAACGGCCAACAATGGTGTTAATGTGAATTTGGAATAAAAAGGGTGTCAAATACGGTATTCAAATAGTTAAGGAGAGGGACTGGGAACCGGCGAGCCATATCTTGAGACAGAGAGAGGCTTAAAATTTCGAGCCAGCCACGTGAAGGCCATGCGATGAGTGGGGCGCTGCTGCATCCTGCATGCATATTATTGTTGTGATTATTTTATTCCTAACTACTTCATAACTAATTAAGTACATGCCGCTAGAGCCAAATCTATCAAAAGATATAATTTTCAGTACAGGCGATGGCACCGACCACAGAAGCCTTCTGATACCGATCTGTGCTCCATCGATATTTAAATGCAAATCAAGTCGACGCTAAATTGGGTTTCAGGTACCCAAAATCCCACTCTACAATCGATATCTTCGGCTTTTGTAGATGCATCAAACCTGGATCTAGATCACCTTTTGAATCATATGCTATATTTGCTTTGTCAAACCCGGAACACCTAAGTTAATGAACCTGCTGCTGCTGCTGCTCATTTTTCTTCTGAAACATTGCAGGCAGATGGAGTAGACTTTGAAATAAGAAATACAGCAAACAATGTCTCTTATGTATAGGTATCTAACGGAACTTAAAACTAAGGCACAACTGTTTGAAAATTAAAATCAAACAAGGATAATGGCGAGTCAATATCTTTTAATCTGGAAAAGGGGAAATTTTCAGAGTTCATCACATTGCAAATTCACAGTCTTGCATCCACTGTTATCTAGTTTGAATAACAAATAAAGCCTTTGGACAAAAGCACAGAGAACATCTCATATGGAAGCAAAAACTGTGTAAAACAACATACCTAAATTTTAGGTGTCATTACAAACACATTGTCTAGCAAATAAAGGCATTACAAGAGCAAGGCAAAGAACATCAGGGGCATGCACAAACCGAAACTAACACAAAACTCAAACTAAGTGTCATGGCCCCAAACTGAACAATCCCATAGACCACTGTGGGATCTTTGAAAGATTAGCACATGACAGCACACATACAGTATACCAAATTATTTAGGTTATAAACACTGTTAGATTGGATATACTTGCTCATTTTTCGTTATGAGTATTAATCAGCCAGCAAGAGGATTGAGGACATGACCAGTGAACATCACCAAACCAGTCATGTCTTCTCTTATCATGAACACAAATGGGTGGTCAGCTACAAAATCTATCTTATCTGAAAGAACTATCGACCTAAGTACTACAGTAGCTGCCGAAGCAGCTGCAGCTTCCGTTCCTTCTTCATTAACTTCTATGAAGGACTTCTGGAAGATACTTGAAACATATAGGTTCTTACCCACAGGGGAATCCACCATCTCTGCCAAACCACCTCCTTCACCAGAAAAAGGCAACACTAGTCCTAATCCCTTGAGGACTTTAGAAACTTCACTCCCAAAAGAAATCTTAAACCTAGGAATCCTGAAGTCGCCCACTTCTACTCTTTGGGATGGAAGGTGGTGGTCTAAAAACTTAGATTCAGATCCCATCTTCTCTAGTAAAGTTGGCAGCCCATCTTTTGCATCCGGAAGGAAAAAGTACATGGAGAAACGGCGTTTATCCTCACCTTGTTTGTAAGGAAGCCCTAAAACTTTGAAACCATCAAAGGCACTCACAAACTGATTCTTCTTGCTAGTCATGAAAGGCACTTTAATGGAGCCTCCATTGAGAAGGTGAAAGTCATAGTCTTTTGTCTTTGATGAATCAAACGTTTCATTCCAAGCTCCTTTGAAGTATAGTGCATTTGCAAAGATGAGCCTGGTTGAATTGTCAACTGAACCAGGAGGAAGAACCTCCTTAACAAGGCCATTGGTCTCCTTCTCAGCCCACATATTCACTTCTCTGGATACTTCAGCAGCCTTTTAAAGATGCCATCAACAAAAAAAACAGAAAATGAGAATATTCATCATAGCAGCGCCCAAACAACCAGGCGGAACCAGCATGTAACACTAAATAAACACTGCAAGCTAAGTGAAGCACATTCATCATTCAGGCAACTAAATAAACACTGCAAGGTAAGTAAAGCATCGCCAATATAAGGCTCCCAAGGTACCTGTCGAAAGTTTAACAAAATAAAATTCATCATAGCATTTGCATCCAAGTTCAATGTTAAGGGCAAAAATAAAATTATGCCATAAATCGTATTGCATTTGATGAAAACTGAGGACCCAAAACAACGTTCGTGCTAGAAGCCATCTAACGTGTAAAGTCATGCCACAAGCTAAATGTTCAAATAAGCTAAGGGTATGTTTGGGATTGCTTTAGATTCTGAAGCAATCATTTTCCCATTGGATTTTGAAATAATCAGCTTTGGAAATAATTTTCAAAATGTTTGGTAAATTTAGATTATGATACAATCATTTCTAAAATAATTTGTTAAATGTGTTTGATAAATCAATATTAAAATTAGAATGTTTATATACAATGACTAAAATATACAAATCTTGTTATATCATAAAACGATATAGAATCTTTGGTTTTAATTAAAATTTTAAATGTATTCATTAATTACTTATTAAAAATATATAATCAATTTATCTTTCCATAAATAAACTAATTCAATAAGTAAATATTTGTATGCAATAATAAAAAAAATATCAGAGTTTCCATTGCCAGCGCCGGTGCCATCGCCGACGTTCAAAAACATTTAACGGATATTGATTAAATAGGTATCACCAATCACAAATTTCATACTCTACTCAATGGTAGAATTTTCCCCAGTATCGGAGGTGCAGTGACAGAGAACGCGCCACCCTAACTACACGGCCACCATTAACTTGGCTTTGAAACCACCATAGTCATGGTCAAATGTTGTCGATCTGTTCGATGACAGCGGTCGTGCACCCTAATTCCTTGTGATTTGGTGGCGGCGTAGAGGTGGCTGGAGTAATTTCTTAAGCGCGTGCACGGCCATAATATCTCCTAAGAAGTTTGTTTGACGAATGCCAGTGATGGCGCCGAACGTCACCAGTATTTTTTATTTTATTTTGTTTTGTTAAATTTGAAAATGATTAGAAATAATAATAATTAGTTATATTATTTCAATTTCCAGATAATTTTGAAAATATATAATTAAAGTAAGATAATTTAGGTATGAAATATTACAAAATCAGATTCCTAAAAATTTAGACTTTTAGAAGCTACTTTCATAAGCTTTCATAATCTAATTATTTGATAATTAGATTTTCAAACAATTCATTTTTTATAGTGTTTATCAAACACTTTTTGGATGTTAAAGTGTTTCGATTATTTGACAACCTAAAGCAATCTCAAACATGCTCTAAATGAACAAGGAAGCTAAACGTACAAACTACGTTTTCTAAGCTGAAGAAGACGGTCATGAGCAATTCTCCAATTTGATCAATAAAACAAGCTACAACATTGCTTTGGAGGGCTCAGATCCTTGTACAGTTATTTTCTAGCTACTCATTGCGTTCATTTCAAAAGGGCACGATGGTTGCAACCATTTGTTCCTAATAAAATATCAGCAAGCAGCAGAATACATGCCAAAACACTACTAAAGACTAAAAGTAATTATCAAAGCATTTTTACAGCCTAAATTACTACTCGCAAGAGTTTCCCAGAGTTGATTGCTAAAACTAAATAATGTCTTTATAATGATCCACAATTTACCAAAACGCAACGTACTGACTCAAAACAATAGATTGCGGATGCCAACAATTCAAGTAAATTTAGGTCCTTCATGAATAACAGTAGTGTACTAACTGAGAGTTTTTACCTTGGTTTGGAAATCGACTTGATTAGAAGCAGCCTTGTAGACGTTGTCCACAACCTGTTTGAAAGTATTCTTGAGAGAAAGTGACTCATCAATCCAAACACCATTGGCCACCGACAAGCGGGGCCCGCCGCTAGGACTTCCGTCGGCAAAAACGACGGCGACGAGTTCGGAGGCGAAGGCGTTAAGTTGGTCGTTGGATTTGGACTTGAGAAAAGAGAGCAACTGGTCGAGAGTGGGGCCCTTGGATCCAGCCGAGATCAGGCTCAGCAGCACATGGATCGATGACGGCGAGAAGACTAGGTTCGAGTCTTTAGCTTCGGTTAGGGCAACGTGCTTTGTTAGAGACAAAGCGACGTCGGTTTGGTTGCTGATTGATTCGCGTACGTCCATGCTCTGCAAACTACTCTCTCTGGAAACGATGAAGAAACGGACTGACAAGTTCTAGATAATTAACTAAAATGCAGAAACGGAGTCAAATAACGCGATCGTAAGACGACGTCTGATTTTTGGTGACGTGGATTTCAAAAGGCCGGTTCCCGCGGATGAGAGACTACACGTCTACACGTATTCTGTTGGCTTCTCTCTCATCTCCGTGTCCAAAGAGTTTGCGTAGTAACTAAGCTTGCGGTGGGCCTTGGTTAAGGGTTTGATGACTGGCCAATGCTTTGGGCTTTTCTTTTTAACAAAGAACAACCCCCTTTGTGTGCAAAACTAATTAAGCTCCGTACTTAATCTAATCAAGCCCCATTGCTAATAAGACCGGTGCCATTGGCAGGAAAACTTAATTTTTTACCACACCTCCAAAATTAATCGTTGAATGGAAAACAATTTTGAAACCCCAATTTAATTTCGAAATAATAAGATTGGTTTTCGTGGATATAATATTACAACAATTTACTGATTATAATAAGAGGTTCAACAAGAGTACATATTTCCTTATATTGTAGTACGGTTTTTTACCATTTTATTGTGAAATGTAAACCCCTCTCTTTAAAGAAGAATTGGTGACAGGTTTTGAGAAATTTCCATGTTATTGAGAGTGAAGTGACACTGTGACAGGTTGATTTAGGTTGGTTGATAGGATGAATAGGGTTCGGAGGTGAGTTTAGGTGTATAATATACTTTATGGTGTATATAATAAATTTACATTTTAAAAAGATGTGATCAATCGCACTAGAGAAATATTATATATAATGTCAATCAAGTACGCGTCTTCACACACATTATTATGTGGGATAGGCCACGTTTTACTTGATCATTGATTGGCATCTCACAACCCAACCACTGATCAGGTAGCACGTGGTTTGTTATTGTACACGATAGTGCACTTGATCAAATTCGTATACATATAAGTAATTATCTGGTACAAGAACTTCAATTTTATTAAAGTTGAGGAAAGTTATTATTACACCATATGATGTAAATATTTTTTTGAACTTATAACAAATTCCAGGATCTAGATAAAATAATATATATGTATATGTATATGTTTTAGTTATCTTGAAATATGTAAAATGAATCATTTAACAAACTAATTTACGAGATTGTTTAAATCTTGCAACAAATTGTTTATAGTTTAATGGTAAGAGATCTAATTTATGGTTTCTCCTACACTTTGCTGTTTTATTTTTTAGGAAAAAAAAATAACATAACCACAATTTTATGTAAGTCACTTGCTAGTTCCTCTTGTGCATGTGACGTTCTCCTATTCTGCAAACATATTCTTATGATTTACGGACTTTTTTAGACAAAGGGCAGAGTGTGGTTTGCTTCGAAACGGTTGTCTATACTCTGCGTAGTAACACTGATTTGAAGTCCTTGGAATCAAAATATCTATTAAACTAACTCATTTTGGGTCTTCTTACAACTATATGCTGATTATTTACATTATTAATTTCCAATAAATTGAAACGGATTAATAAGCTTGTATCCCTGGAGGCCATCAAATTTCCATTAGATTGACAAACAAAGGACTTCAAAATATCTTAAACAGATTTAAGTTCCATTTTTTACTTAATGGTGTGTTTACTTCATGAAATAGGGAATGTGAATGAAGGAATGAGAATGAAATACATGTTTACTTCGCAAAATGTAATTTGAGAATAAAAATAAAATGTGTGGGTTCCACATAATTTATTTTCATTCTCAAATTACATTTTGCGAAGTAAATGTGTGGGTCCCACACAATTTGAGAATAAGGAATGAGAATCTCATTCTCATGGGAGAGTTGGGAATGAAAATGAGGGAATGAGAATGGAATATATATTTACTTTTGTATCCCTCTACTTTTTCATATTTCCCAAATTATCCTCATTCAAATCACAATTAATTTTATTATTTTAAATGTCATTAATAATAATAATAATAATAACAATAATAATTATTATTATTAAATTTTATTAACTTTATTATTTTAGTTATTATTATTATTATTATTATTATTATTTATTAATATATATATATATTGTTCTTAACTCTTATCATCCAAGCAACAAAGAGTCCAGGATCTCATTTTTTAATATATGTCGATTTCGTCCATTTACTTGCTCTTTTTTGAAGTAATTACTCTTTCACATGATAGAAAAACTCTTGTACAAACTTATCTTGTACAAACTGATGTGACATTAATCTATTGGTTGAATGAAAATATAAAATAATATAAATAAATCATGTGGGCCAAGAAATATTTAATTCAACCAATTTTATCATGTCACATCAGTTTATACAAAATAAATTTATACAAAAATTTGTGGCTATATTATTACTCATGATATATTTGCTCACTCCCATATCCAAAATCTCATTTTGCAAAATGCTGTGATGGAATCAGTCTGGTGGCCAAAAATTACGATCTGACTACTTCTCCAGATATTCTAAAAATCTTATAGCATGTCTTTGTAATGACATTGTAGGATTAATTTTTAATTACTTTAAAAAAAATTCATTCTTCCTCCACGGTTTGTACAGTTACTTCCATGCAGGACAAGAGGATTAACTAACATAACGCCACCCGCAAACCAAATGAAATCAAATAGTTATTGCATGTAGACAGTATCATTCATTCAAGTTCAACTGTTTAAGTGCATGTAGACAGTATACACACAAAGACCACCTCAATCCTCATACATGGTAGCTGCATTAATTAATTCTCGCTTTCTCATGGATAAATATATAAAGAAAGGAAATGAAAACAGTGAATTTTCCAACTACATATCAAATTAATAAATAGCTGGTTAATTAAGGTCAAATTAGAATTATGATTATTTTTTTCTCTCCTGTGAGAGTTGTTAAATCCTAAAGTCGACATCTGGAAGTCATGCTTACAGTGCTAGAGCTGTAATTTGTACGTAGGTTTAGGAATCGGCCACTAACCTTGTTTTTGGTCATTATATGATTAATTTAATTTGTGATGCTAATTACATTTAATTGGCCACAAGTCAGTGGGTCCAATAAATTGAAAAGGATGCTAATCCCTCTTTTCTATAATGACAAAAACGATGAGGAGGCTAAAACACAAAAGACACCCCTCCACCTCCAGGAAGAGACTGAAGAAAAAGTGATACCCCCAAGCGTTCTAGATGGTCGCATGACGTTTTACATTTTTTCTTTTTCTTTTTTTAATGGTAATTTTTATATTGAAGGTTCCAAAAAAAGCCTCCAATGATCAGGGATTCAAATGATTATAGATAGCAAGCTACGATGTCGATTCATTGTTCTTGAAGATCTTCACAAATTGGACTCGAGTAAGTACCTACAATAGGTGTTCTGATGCTTTCATCAGTATTCATCAGTAAGTATCCATACCATAAATTCCAGTGGAAGGATCATACTTGATTCCAAGATCAATATGCTCTTGAATACCAAAGCCAAAACAGCCAGTGTCACTGAAATTCCGACGCAGAAGCTCATATTCCTTCACCTTCAATCCACTCTCCAAAAGCTGCATTGCCTTGTCACCTCTAACAGTCACATAGCATGCAATCTTCTCATTACGTCTGATCCCAAAAGACCGAACAGTGTACCTGGCCTTGGAGAAAACAGGTGTCTGTCCGCTGAGTTGCTCCAGCACCTTAGCGGCTCTGGTGAGACGATCTCCACTTTCACCAACGGAGATGTTGAGCACAAGCTTCTGAACTTTAATTTCCTTCATGGGATTCGAAAGTTTCTTCTCTGAAGCCATTCGGGTTTGCTGATAATGAGTTGCTGCCGCTGCTCAGTTAAGACGGAGACGGAACAAACCCTAACATGTATTACTTATTGTTGATATTTTGGGGTTTTGGCCATTAGTTGTCTCTGAATTTTTGTATAAGTTAACGTATGGTTATTGATTTCTTGCATGGATCATCATGAGAAATATCCATACTATATTTTTTGGATACTTACATATATAAATGTCAAAAAGTAATAAATAGAGGAGAAAGATTATAAAAGCATCTAAGCATCGCGAACAAGAGATTAAGTACAATATGCGAAGACATCATTTTAACAAATGTTGATTTACCTTTCGCTAGACTCGCATTAATTAATTTCCGACGACCAACTTTACTTTTCAGAATTTCCATTAATAAGGATTTCCTTCTTTTCTTAAATTTGAATAAAAGGCAACAACCGTATTACAGCTTCACCATTTGAAGTTAACAGTTATTATATATTATTGACTCAAACCCTAAAAATTAAATGAGCATTTACCTTATAAGAGTACCAAATTGATGATAACGTCCTCAAATTTCCTCAAGGATCATTTATTAAACGGTTATACAGGATTCTTTTAGGGTGAAGAAGTATGTTAAAATGAAAACGATATATGCTCTTGTTGTGAGATGATGGACTCTGTCGGTCAGTCCATTTATGCAAAAGCAAATGCATTTGATTTGCATTTAGCTGAAAAATTAATTGTTGAATGCTAATGCTTCATTTTTTTATTAGTTACTTCCACGTGTCCCATGACTAATGCATGACACAAGAAGCCTCACTCCTAAATAGAGACAAAAAGTCAGTAGCTATTCGCCTATTCCGGCGCTTTAATCCCAATTATGAGATTAGAAGGAGCACTCGATCTATGAAAAATTCTAAAATAATATATTACAATCAATTGATACATGTATGACATGCGTAGTTAAATTTAATATAATCACCATTTATATGATGATTTTTTAAATAAATATATACATGTCATGACATTATTTACTTATTATATGACTGACATGATACTTTAAATGTATTCTAAAATTACTCCTCGATCTATTCCAAGACATGTTGCTAATGTAACGCCTGTTACCGACTATCAGAATAAGTCATGTTGCTAATGTAATGCCTGTTACCAACTATCAGAATAAGTCAATAAGATATTGACTTAATTATTTTTTAATTAAACATAAAGCCGCCCACAAATCAAATTCTTGCAACCCGAAAGCATAGTACCAACTCACAACATGGAAGCAGCAAAATTGTCATTCAGTGCTCTTATTCATTTTAAGTGCATGCACAAAGACCACCTCATGCGCGGTAGTTACATTCGCTCTTTCTCAAGGAAATATATATATAAGAAATGAACAGTTTTCAATATATATATATATATATATATATATAGCTGGTTAGTGTCAAATTAAATCAGGCTTATTCTTTTCTCTCTTGGTCGGGGGAGTTGGTAAAACTTATTACCCAAATTCGGCTTCTGCATGTCATGCATGCTTGCAGTAATAGTCCTGTAAATGTAGGTCTAGGCATCGGCCAGCAACCTTATTTTTGGCCATTATATATAGGAATAATTTTAATTAATGATCAATGCTAATTACATTTAATTGGGCACAAATCAGTACGTCCAATAAATTGAAATGAGTGTCAATCCTTCTTTTTGATGATGACATGCAAAAAAGATGAGAAGGCTTAAAAAACAAATGATAACCGTCTATTAGTAAGAGACAGAAGCGAAATCCCAAAGAGTTCTAGATGATCACAAGATGACTTTTTACATTCCCCCCCTTTTATGGCAATTTGCAGTTTAAGGACAAGCAAAATAGGCCAGAGCACAATTTTCATACAGTGGTTTATTTACCTCATAATAAGCTTGCATTATGAAGACGAGCTTATTTTATTACAGGATTTTCTTCAAGCTTCTATAAGATATTTCCACTAGGCTCGTTGACAAGGACTTTAAAATATCTTAAAACAGATTTCCTTTTTCTTTTAGCATAAATAAAGCAATTTATCTTTCTAAACATACATCGTCCAAGTATCTTGTAACCTACATTCGATAAATACGAACTATAATTAAAGTTTTCAATATTCACATTCATTTGTCTTATATATTTCATCTTAAGTACTCATTAATAGGTAAACGTGCTTGTTTAGGGTTCCTTTGGAATTGCTTTTCGGAGTTAAAAAAAAAAATCACATCAATGTTTTCAAAATCAATCATTTCTACAGCTAATTTTGAAAAAGAGGGAAAGAGTAGCTTTTAGATTCGAATTTTGAGAATTAATTTTATCTTTTAATGCAATTCCATAAATATCCTTAAAATTATTACCTAAACCCAAAATTATCCTTATTCAAAATGGAAACAAAATCAATATTTTTAATATCCTTGCAACAACTAGGGATACCAATGGACACCGTTGCAGGTTTGACAATACCAAACCCTCACCAACACAAAATTTAAATTATCAAACTTACTCGCTACTTGTTGTGAGTTTTAATTTTTTTAAGAAAACACACCCGCAACGATTTTTGACGATTACCAAACCCACGATGATACCCAACAATTTTTTTGCGGCCTCCGACATTTAAAATCACAATTACTCAATATGTAAATTTAAGCTAGTCCAAAGTACAAAATTATCCATGCTGATTTTAAACAAGCTGAATATATAACTGTGTATATATCATCACACAAGTTTGAAATGTAATCAAATACCATAAATTTGATGAAAATAATAGATTAATAGCAGCAGATAATGAAAACAATACCTTCCACGACCACAATGGATGAAAATAGCAACAATACGAGAAGATGGCAGCTGTAACGACAATGACGGAGACAGTAGTGATGGTTGTAGAATCAGCAGTAGAGGCAACAACAATAGTGGCAAAATGAATGGTGGCGGCTGCTGCAGAATCAATGGTCGCCGCAGTGGCTGCAACAACATAACGCAATTATCGGTAGAGAAAGGAGTTGGGCGCTGATTGTTTGGATTGAGAAGGGAGTTGGGCAGCAAGATAGTTGTGCGACTCATGGTCACGGCTAAAGGTAGATGACAAATTGGTTTCCTTTAGTTTACTTTAGATGAGGGATCAACTAAAGAAGTAGATGGACTTTAGGGCTTACACATTGTAGCTGCACGCATGTTTACACAATTTATATATTTTTAGGCTTAATTTTTTTAATTAAAACTTGAAAAAATATTTCAAAGAAAAGTGGGGGTTTAGCGGATATTCATGCGAGTATCCACCGAACATTTAGCAAATACCAAACCCACCTACAACCTAGCATGGGTTTTAATTTGTGATATCAAACTTGCCCGTAATAGAAAAATTACATGATCATATTTTGGCGGGTGGGTTTGAGTGAGTTTACGGGTACCATTGTCATCCATAGCAACAATCTTACCAATAATTGTATGTACAAATTTAATTTACCAAATTAATCTTAAAAGTAAAATAATAAAAAAATTTACATTAATTATTATTTTTTAAGGCTAATTTTGACGAATTGATATTTTTTTTTATTAATATCTTAAGAATATTATTATAAGAGTATTATTATAAAAGAAAAGAAAAAGTAATATATGGAGTAATTTTTTTAATATAAAATTAAATAAATTTTAAATCAAAATAAAAGAACGAAACAGTATTTACCCGATTAAATCTGACAATTTTTTTGAGAATAAAGTTTGCTTTAACTTTACAATAAAAAGCGAAATGTGACATGTCCATGGCAGATAAATGATTAGGCTGAGATGGGCTGCCCAACGACCATACGCGATAGCCAACAAGTACGTGTCATGAACTCCTGCACAACTCGCGTCAATTTAGTGATTTAAGCCACTAAAATAATGAATACGATATTCTAATTAATTATTCCCAAAGTTGAAGCCAATTTATTTTTTTATAATAATAATAATAATACAACAACACAAACATAGGAATATATAATTAAAAAAGAAAAAGAAAAACTAGAGCAAATTAATAAATAATAGACCTCACAGAAGTACGCCCCTAGATGTTACATATTATGCGAATAAATCACAATAAAATGTCCCCTATATGCGACTATTTATTACAAAAATGCTTAAGAATTTTAATGCCCGGCCAAAAATCTTACTCATCAAGAGGTTGACATTACAATTATATTAACCAACTAACGGAGAATTGCTAGCAACAATGGCTCATTTGAGCAGCCGACACGTCTCCCTTTTTGTTGTTTGTGCAAGTTAACTAGGTCTATGTAAACATCCGTGGGTTAATTGTAAGTTTACTTCAGAATTGTCGTTCACTTAAGTGTTCCAGTTGATAATAGAGAAGTTTCACGACAATACTAGTCCCTTAACAGAATAATTAGAAAACATAAATAACTAATTAACATTCCATTGCCAAATTGCCATTGCAGCTTGAAGGCTAATGAAAGAGAAAGTTAAAATAATCTAAAAATACCAGCCAATTTAATCTCTTGTGACCATAAAATGTTCCAATCTGTCAGGGGTAATTAAGCTTTTGGCTGGCAACGATATTGAAAAAAAGCTTCTATCTGAATCAATGCCGTTGACAGCAATGACCATATATGCTCCCATTAGTCACATATGAATCTAACCCTGAACAAGAAGGATTGCCAGTTAATTCAATGATATACTACTAACACCACCACCCCTGGGCTCACCCTAACAGAGTGAAGCAGAAACATGCTTGGATCGTTATAATTAATTAGCATATATATATATATATATATATATATATATATATATAGGTCAACTTAACAAAAATCAAGAAAGTCAAAATAAGACATTAGATAATTAATCTGTTGAGGGGATAGCAGGACAAGAAGGTGGGGTGTCTGAAAATACAAAATTACAAATTAATCGGACCCACAAATTAAGTTTATTTCAAAGACATGTAGTAGCTAGATGTAGACGCCATTTGATTCCTTTCCGTTGTTCTTGTCGGTACATGTGATTATGCAATTATTTGGCGTCTCTATAAAGTGGGAGGGGTATTCAGTTTCAGTATATTGCTAGCTAGCGACAACCAAACAGCCACCATTTGTTCCTTTCTTCTAGCTCCGTGGCGTAAAAGAGACAAAGATATATACCTCTCATCAGTACAATGGTAATTAACGTTACAGAACCCCCATAAACTCTCTCAATATGCAATGATCTCGTTCCATGCACGTGTCATGAGAACATGCCGCTTCACTAAAGTTTTTCTTTTTGTGTGACAAAATTTAACAGGGCAGCAGCAGCAAAGATGATCACAAAGCACAGCCTAAGCAGGAACGTAGGCTTGGAGGAAGTAGAGCTGTTCTTTTTGTATACGGTAAATAAATATGCAAGTCCAATATTTAAGCTTCTGCCGGCTTTGGAAACCTTAGAAATTTGGCTTTTTTTAATTTACATTCGTTATCTTGTATTAGCCAGTTTGTCAATAAATGAAGTTTAGTGTCTAATTGTGAATCAATTAATGTATACATGTGTATATATATACATACAGCAATGGAGGGACTTGAGAGTATGTCGTTCGTGGCGAATATGGTGAGCCTTGTAACATATTTCCACGGATATATGAATTTCAGTTTAACAAAATCAGCCACCACTCTTACCAACTTCACGGGAACATCATTTCTACTGGCACTCTTCGGTGGGTTTATCTCTGATACCTACTTGTCAAGATTCAAGACTTGCGTCCTCTTTGGATGCATTGAGTTGTTGGTACGTAATGTCTCTTACTGATAATCTTCCCTCACTCAATTTGTTGATTTCCTATAAGCTCCTCAAATTGTGGCTCTTAATTCTTGATATTGATCCGTTACTGAAATGATAGTCCTTGTTTTTATTGAAAACAATATTGTATCGACGAGTGAGTTACTTTGTACGATGCTTCTACCGTCATATATAAATATAAATAACGTACTTGCATGCGCTCATATCATATCACCTACCGTTTAGATAAATATATTTGTTTAATAAAAATCCACCTAATGATTTGTCCCCAATCTGACCATCTGAGCATGATTTATTTAGCAGGTAGCTAGTGAGATTGGCAATGGTTAATGACGCCTAGCCCTAATTTACAAAATATATATTTGATGACTATGGGAACTTAGCACAAGTTATCGTTCACTTGACTCCAACTTTGCACAACAGCCATTAATATTTTTTTCTGCAAAATTATGTACCATCATAGATTATAATTGTTAATAAATCGTGATTTCAGCTCTATACAACGTAAGAATTTGTTATATGTTCTTTTTTTTTTTTTTGCCCCACATACTAGTAAGATCATTTCTTTTTCTTTTTCTTTTTTCTAAGAGATAACTTTTTATAGCCTTTATGAAGAATGAAGAAGAATAAAATAAAACCAAACGAGACCAGTCATGATTTCAGGTCAGCACAACAAAAGAAGTTGTTAGATGTCTCTTTTGGTTATGCCGGATTATTTTCAGAAAAATAATATTTTTGTAGCTAATTATATTAAGAAGAGTAATCCTATCACCGGGAAAAAAATGATCCCCATCATAAGCATCCCAAATGATTTGTCTTTCTTGTGGAGAGCAAAATGGTGAATTGAAAACTATTCAAAAATCAAAAGCACCATCTGCTTAATCATTGTCTAGAATATGGTGGATCTAACCATGACAGATCAATAAACATATTTGCAGGGACTTGCAATCCTGGCAATACAAGCACACGCACACCAGCTAAGACCAAAACCCTGCGTAGGTGTTGCACCGAACCTAGTGAATCAATGCGACGATGCTGATGGAACCCAAGTTGCGATTCTTTTTACCGGATTATACCTATTTGCATGTGGCACCGGTGGGGTTAAAGCAGCTTTGCCATCATTGGGTGCTGACCAATTTGATGAAAGGGACCCCAAAGAGGCAGCTAAATTTTCAAGCTTTTTCAACTGGTTTTTGTTTAGCCTTACGGTTGGATCAATAATCGGTGTCACATTCATTGTTTGGATAAGTACCAACCAAGGTTGGGATTGGAGTTTTGGTGTGTGCACCATAGCTGTCTTATTTGCTACAGTATTCGTAATCATGGGCAAGTCTTTGTATCGCCATAATGTCCCCAAGGGAAGCCCCATCATTCGCATTCTTCAGGTTTTCGTAGCTGCCATTCATAATCGAAACCTTCCTAAACCGGAAATGGCAGATCAATTACATGAGATTCATGACAGAGAAGCAGGGCTGGACACTGAAATCCTTAAGAGGACTGACCAATTCAGGTATTTTAATTTGTCTGACTTTGCCATGCAATTCACAATTGATTTATAACTATAATTTAAGTTTATCTGATCAATATTCATATTAAAAAAAATCCTCAGGTTTTTGGACCGCGCTGCAATCACTAGGACAGCTTGTGACGGTAGGGCATCGACATCAATCAATCCTGGACCCTGGCGTCTATGCACAGTAACACAAGTTGAGGAAACTAAGATTCTACTTCGCATGCTTCCAATTATAGTTAGCACCCTGTTCATGAACACATGTTTGGCTCAGCTCCAAACTTTTTGCATCCAGCAGAGCACAACAATGGACAGAAATTTATTTGGTTTTAAGGTGCCTGGACCCTCCCTTCCAGTTATCCCGTTAGTGTTCATGTTCATTCTTGTCCCCATATACGATCGCGTGTTCATCCCAATTGCTAGAAAGATTACAGGAATCCCCACTGGAATTCGACAACTTCAACGAATTGGAGTTGGATTAGTACTCTCAGCCGTTTCAATGGCGGTTGCTGCTGTTGTAGAAACCAAGCGAAAATCTGTGGCTGTTGAGCACAACATGGTTGACTCTATTGAGCCACTGCCAATGAGCGTGTTTTGGCTGGGGTTCCAGTACGCTATATTTGGAGCAGCTGACATGTTCACTCTTGTTGGGCTGCTTGATTTCTTTTATGCGGAGAGCTCAGCTGGAATGAAGTCATTGAGCACAGCCATCTCATGGTGCTCAATAGCATTTGGCTACTTTTTGAGCTCTCTGGTGGTAGAGATTGTGAACAAGGTCAGCGGTGGATGGTTGGCTAGTAACAATTTGAATAGAGATAAGCTCAATTACTTCTATTGGTTGCTTGCTGGGATAAGTGTGTTAAATTTCGGGTTCTATTTGGCTTGCGCGTCTTGGTATCGATATAAGGAGGTTGAAATTAAGCAGGTGGAAGATTGTAGTGATGTTGATACCAGGGGAAAGAAAAAGGTTGAAATGGTGAGAGTTTAGAGATCGTATGTAGCTCTTAAAGAGCTTTCTTGCTAATGGTTCTTCCAATCTTGTTGCATCAGTCCACGTTGGATCCTTTTATCTATCGATTATAGTAATATAAAATAATGTCATTCACGAAACCAAAGAAGGAGGCTATTCGTTGATTGATCAAATATCCTGCGGGTTACGTATATGCAACATTAAACCCCGCTAGCTAACTATATTTGTATTTACTTTGTAAAACAGAGAGATGTTAGAATTGGCATGGACCAAAAAGTTAAAAAAATTGATCCTTAAACAGGATGCATGATGGTGATAAACCACAGAAATTTAGGGTCGTATGGGTTGGATTTTAAGTCAATTCAAATCAAATAAATAAAGTTTGGATGTAATTTAAACTAGCTCAAATATTTTTAATCAAACCTTAACTAACTTATTTGGGATTGGTTTAAATTTCACGATCAAAATATTTGTTTTGATAAATTTAATTATATCAAAATTCTAATAATTTTTAATTGTTATACGTATTAATTATTAAATTAATATTAAAATATGAAAAAATATTTGATAAAAAATTATAAATAATAAATTTTGCAAAAATTTCTTCCTCAAATTAGAGAATAATAAAAAATTAAAATAAATTTTAATCACAGAAATCATTGTTTCTCAACAAATGAGACCATTAATAATAAACCCCCACAAGCTTAAAATCAACAAGTAAATTAAAAGAAAGAAAATAAAAAGCTAGTAGTATTAACCCCATTACGACACAAACTTTAACAATATACCTACAAATCAAAGTAAGATAAAACAACCTAACGTTAAGTATCAAAGCAATCTATCATAATCTTTCCCTCAACAATACTTTCATCAAGAGCTTTCATTATCAACCAAATCAACGCATTCACCAATAAATAAAATAAAAATAATAATAATGTTGAATAGTTATAAAGATGAGTAAATTTATAAAAGAAAATGATTGTTGATTCATACCAAAATCATAAGAATAACATCAACTCAAAATTGTTTCCTTTCTTGTTATATTTGATGCAAATTCTACATTAAATGAAAAATAAATTAATAAAAAAATACTAGTTATAAACAAATATATACATGTTTTTACTTACTATGATAAATAGTTACATGACATCATGGCTTTATAGAACACAAGCTCTTCCATCATTTGTTCATGTTGTGTTAGGAAATATGTTTCCTTTTTCAATAAGGATATTTCCTAGGTTTTTTTTATTTAGTAATTTTCTTACTCAGAAGGATTCTTATTTAAGAAATAAGTAATTTCTCTTTTGGGACTTGACTTATTCAAGAAGAAATATAACTAGCATAAAGAAATGAACACTTTTTCTACAAGAAAATAATTACTATATATAGAGAGGTTGGGTTCACTTGTTTATATAACAAAACACAACAATCATTTATTTATAAATAGATAATTTTTAATGTGAGAGAACCTATGAAAGATTGAGTGTTATTGGAGTTTTGAGTGTGACAAAAATACTAGAGTGATTGTAGTAATTTTTTATACAGTAGTTTTTTCCCGTTGTTCCTAACGGTCATGTTTTTCCTTTGATATAAGATTTTTCTATGTAAATTCGTGTTGTGTAAATAATTTTATTCTCTATCTAAATTTTATTTATTATTTGTTTGATATTTTTATTTGTAAGATCTTGGATAAGATTAAAATTTCCCAACATCTTGTAATGGGACAAAAGTTGAAGGTAATGAGACTGACTAGTTATTATTGATGACACATTTGAGAAAATCTCGAAGTTAATTGAAAATTAAAACCACGAGAACTTGCCACTTAATGGCTAAGCAGCTTGCTGAAATCAATTCGAAGAAATTGCTGATCCCAGCAGAGGAGCTTAGGCGCTCCAGTGATTGAGAGCTGCTTCATGTTTGAGATGAATCTACGTGGCCTTTCAAAAATCATTAGGATGAAACTACCCCGTGTGGAGTTTAATTGGCAAAGTCACATGGTTACAAACCCAACGATCGAAAGTATTGGCTACGAGTTTGCGGACTAAGAGACATTCTCTGGCAGCAAAGCAAAGAAAGAAGTCAATGGAATCTCACTAATTAGGTGTGAGCATATTTAGGTTTTGCAGTATCTTTTAATATGTATACGGTATACCCCTTGTTACATTAAAGCCACTGCCACGGATCAGAGGTGGTTAATAAAGCCAAAGGAACCATAAGCAAAGACATTAAGCAATACGAAAATCCCTTTGTTCTTAATGTGATTCTTAGAAACCAAAATCATATCGGTAGCCTGAGCAGGCGAAACATCATGCAATTGATGTCATGAATTATTGATACCGATGATACAAGCTGTGGCTTGACAAAATTTTATTTACTTACGTAGCTCACGTTTTGTTAGAGTTTTAATTTGATTTTATTTTCGAACATACCGGCGGAAATGAAGATAATAAGAAGAAGAAGGGGGCAAAAGAATCCGGTGCTCCATGCAAAAGTTGGCTTCAGATAAAATAAGACTACGAAGAAAATCCAAAGGATTTTTTTCCCTTTTCTTTTCTCATTTCAGCCTTTACAACTTTGTCCTCCGGTGCTTTCAGATAAAAAGAACAAAAGTTCAAAGTTAATAATGCTACAAGATTTTGAATGACAATTGACACCAGGGCAAAAGATCACAATGTTAAAAAAGAAATGTACAAGTCAAATCATTTGAATTTCTTTTTTCTTTTTCTCCCACTCCCTTGCCAAAGAATATCAGAATAAATGATTCCATAAAAAAATGGCCGTCATCGGCCATGATTGGGCCGTGCAGAAATATACACACTGATTGAAGAGACGAACCACTAATTGAAACAATGTCCAGGATAAGCTGAACTTGACAATGCAAAATATTGACAGCTGCCCGTTAATGAGCTAAAAGTCAGTAAAATAATTTAAAAAATTGTAAAGTTTCATCCTTTTCCCTGCATCCAGGTAGAAACATGTCACGCGATTGGCACAGCAGCATTCTTCATTGCATAAGGATCATCTAACATGTCGGATACTCTGGACGGAGGCCAATAACGAAACACAGACCTACCAACGATGTTCTCAATAGGAAGCGGACCCCTGAAAATAAGATCAACGACATATGAAATTGCACTTATTAGTACACACTAATGAACCAAGATAACTTGCAACACTACTTATCAAATGTAAACTTCTTCTCACTTCTGAATTACAGTATGTTTAGGAAATGATCAAAAGGTTAATAAACTTAGAAGTTCATCAGTGGGTCAGTGAGACTAAGAGATTCGCAATTACCAGTTATGAGAATCAAAGCTGTTATTACGATTGTCTCCCAATACAAATACATAACCTTCAGGCACAACCTGCAAAAAGCAAACCGCACATTAGACTCCAGTAGCCAATTTGAGCGGGTTTGGTAACACAACAAAGAAACTACCAATCAAAAGAGAAACAGAACCAGAATAGGAAACATTACCACTGGGTCCATTTCATAAGCTAGTGGCTCCAGAATGAAATCTTCATCTTGAGCAACACCATTTACAAGCAGTTTCCCACCATGAACCTATCAACAAAAACCACATGAATGATATCAGACATCTGAAAGCAGGAATTTGATAACGATTTTTGGCGAAAAAATGGAGGACGGAGAATAGGGGATGAAGGAGGACCTAAAGTTGATATATGGCAATATGGGATCAATATGATATTAGCTTACTTCGACACAATCTCCAGCCGTTGCCACTATCCTTTTTATGAATACATCACCAGAACTGAAACCAATTTCCTATAATACCACAAGGTGAAAAAATTAGCAAATAGAAATAGAACAGAAAGAAATCCTAATTTTTAAACTCAAAAAGTGAGAACAAGTGATACCTGCAAGATCGGAGGTGCCCTAAAGATCACTATATCAGATACCTCTGGCCTTTTGAAAAAGTATGAAACCTGATAGACCAAGGACAAAAGCAAAAAGACATCAGCTAATTATCTGAGGATGCAAATTCACCATATATATATATAAATCTTAGAAACAAATCCTGGATTTCAACCTGTATCTCATTCTCTCGCATAATTCCACAAATTGAACATTTTCATCCATTGATCATCAATCTCATAAAGCTTATAAAGGGCTCCGAGTAACATCAAGATGCGCAGAATTGTAAGAATGAAAGCAACCAAAGACTTAATGTTTCCATTGGAGAAGAATTCGAACATAGAATGTTCCGTGAAAAAGGCTCATCATTTTTGTTCAGGTAAATTGACTTCGCAAATCAGTGGAATCATTGAGAGTCTGGTTGAGTGTAAGTTTATGTCGAATAAAAGGTTTTATATAGGGTACGGCAGCGCCGGTATTTAGCTTATACCAATGCCACAAACCACTAAGCAAAAATAATAATAATTATTTACCGCAAGACCAAAAGTTTATAAAAATTACAAATTCTAACAAGGTTAAAGATGCTTCACCTTCTCTGCCAAAATCCGGTCACCAACATCCAGGGTAGGGTTCATAGAAGCCGATGGAATGGATCTGGGCTCAGCCAAAAACGACTTGAACAAGAAACTAACAGTCAAAGCCGTAAAGGCGGCCTTGGCATCATCCGAACATACATTCAACAACTTCGATAACCAACTTCCGCTTGTTTTCAACTGCAAGCTTACACCATTCAGATTTTCACTCCCACTAAACTGTATTTTATCAGTAGTCCCTCCTTTATCCACGTAATCACTCTCCGGAACGGTGCCCGGCTCGTTACAGGGAAGCCACTTCGATCCCTGTAGAAAGGGAATAATCGAAGCGGCTTTAAACGGTGAAATCCCAAAGACACCCATGGAGGTTGCCGAAGGACCGGGCATACCAGCCGTTGACTTCATCAACGAGACCAATCCCATCAGGATCGGACTGTTGCAAGCGCCGTCACCGAATATTTCGGCGGCGAGTGTGTTACATCGGTAATTTGCTTTGGGCTGATAATTTGGGGGCGGATCAAGGTCGGTTTTTTTGCTATGGCAGAAGACTCGAGGGCGAAACAAGCATTCGTGGAAGGAGCGAGTGGAGGTGGTGGAGAAGCCGAAGCGGATTCCGGCGGAGTGGGCGAGGTTTTGAGCGACGTAACCGGAGAAGTTGACGGTGACACGTAACGCCATGTTTGCGATTTTGAATAGCTTGAGGAGGATTAGTTGAATTGCGCTTTCGGAGATTAAAAGGGTTGATCGGAGGAGATCTAGAAGCTGATAAACGACATCGTCACGGGCTGATTCAGTGAGTCGGAAGCGGAAAGGTTGAATTGAGGCTTAGAGTGTAAAACCGGATGCCGATGTGAGACTGCTTTTTGGAGAAAATCAGCGCTCAAATTTACGAGCTTTTGTTTTATGCTTTGCTTCTCTCTGGGAGGCAGAGAGATGGAGCTACACTCGAAACCAAATGCCCAACAAACAGACGCTGAGTTTAAGACTCCAGAGGTGTAAAGAATAAGAGGGACTCGAGAGTCAAGGAAGAGGATTATAAGACCGCGGCTGTCTGCGGGTTACCCAAAAAGGCTTTGTTTCTTTCTTTATTTACGCAACTTACCAGCGTCTTTCCGTTGAACTCCGTTTGGGAGTGAATTTTTTTTTTTTTAATTTTGCATAACAAAATGAACAAAATTCAACTTTTTTGAATTTCTATATCCCTTCTTCTCCTTTTTCCTTTTTTTTTTTTTTACTACAAAAATTATATGATAATTAAGTTAACGCCTGTTGTTGGACTTGGATATAAGATAAAATTAAAACTACTAACTAGTACTGACTTTCAATATGTAAATGGAGAAAATAGGGAGGGTAGTTTTGGCATTTCTCAAAGGACGCTAAATTCGTGGAAGGGGTTTCTAGCGAGCGAGTGCATGTATTTGTTTTGGATTGATGGGTGTTTGGTTGAGGTTTGACTTTGACCACGGGAAGGCATGTTATCTGTGCGTTACCTTCCTGCAACTTCCCTGAACCTTCCAGCTGACGTGGAGAATCCGTTTCACACTTAGATGCCCTCCAAATGCGTTCACTCTATGGCTGAATAATTGCAATTTGTGAGGAGACCCTTTATTTCTAAATTATATTCTTTCGACCCATTTGACTCTGGAGAGTCAGTAGAGATCTACGTAAAAGATATTCATATAATTGTTTTGGGTTGAAATGACAAATTTTAAATTTATAAAATTACATTCTAGGTCATGTATTCAACTAAATATATATATTCTCAAATTTATGAAAAATTAAATTTTGAGACTTTAATTTCTCTCTTATTAATATGTAGGGATAAATAAAATAATACGAAAAAAATTGAAGAAAATTTTTAGAATTTAACATATTTGATATCAAAATTATGGGAAATAAACATCAATATATCACATATTCTTTCTCTTTTTTTTTTTTGGGTATGTCGAATTAATTAGGTAACGTTGAATAATTGATTAAGTTCATTTTTAATATCTTGTTTATTAAATAAATATAAAAATCAAATTAATAGTTCCTTTAATATAAATCAGCGTCTTAATTTTATTGTATTGGGTTTGTTTCGTAAGCCTGTAATGACCAAATGATTGCAGATGAAATTGCAAAATCATTAAAACCAAAGGGAGATAAAATTAAAAAAAAAAATGAAAAAGGGACTTCCAAAAATATGGAAGGGCCGAAGGGGTCTTATTTAGAATAAACCACTTGACTCAAGGGAGTTAGTTACTCGGACTCCTAAAGGACGACGCAACTAGTGGCGTAAGCGCATACCTCAGCACTGGAGTGGATTGGTCGTCGGAAAGCTAATGACATTACAAATTATATAAGATTGAAAAATAACACAATCATTTCCTGATATAATATAGAGAAAAATTGCGGATTTTGCAACTACTGACAGTTTTGATTAGCTTTCAACCATTTTGAAACAATATTTTATTTAACCAATTTACCAATTTCCTGTAGCAGGTAGTTTGACTGACTATTAATGTATGGTTTGTGTATAATTAGACAATTAACGAGACTGACGTCAAATGAATTTGGATTGCGTCATTTATCACATCTTCCGCATCCGTGCCACCGTGGCACCATTGGGATGATATTGTTTATACACAGATGGCAATAAGACGGAATCGTTTGCGCTCTAGTTTATATTTTGAGCACGTTTATTTTAATAAACTCTTATATCAATAAAAATAATCTTGATTGAATTTACTATGAATGACATTGATATTATTTAGAAAATACTCTTACCACCCATACAAATAATCCCAAACACTTTAGTCTAATATAAAATGAAAATGCTTCGTTTTATATACACCCCAGAATTGATTTGAAAATCATCAAGCCACCCACACAATCTTTAGTGTTTGCTGCTTTACATTCCAGAATGTGAAAAAATAATAACAATTAACAAGAAGAAAGGACGTTAATGTGGAGGAACAAATAATTAGGGATGACAATGGGGAAGGGAGGGGACGGGACTGACATCCCCGCACCCACCTTTGATATACTGCATATATCCACGTCCCCTCCCCGTCCTCATTAGAATTGCTTGAGGGAATCCCCGTCCCCTCCCCGAATAATAAAATGGGATCCTCGAGGGGTCTCTAATCTCCGAATAACTAATACGTTTTTAAAGTTAAATTATGAATTTAATTTAATCATATTAAATTAAAAATTTAAACCAAAGTAAGGTTTGACAATATACCCTACACTAACATTAATCCATTACAAAAATCACACTACAAAATACAAATCATCAGAATAATTACATTCGTCAATCTTCATGATCTTATAATAAAAAAAAAAACTTTTATATCAATAATGAAATAAATGAAATGGGTATAGATATTGAAATTAATATTTTTAATGAAAGCATTTACTCTTACACCTCATGTTCTTCCTCAAGGAATGTGACAAATTGAAAGATAATATCATGTTTCAAATCTAAAACAATAAAAATAATATAAGCAATATGACTCATAATTTAAAACAGTTTTGGGCCAAGGCATTTACAATAAAGTCTAGTCAAATAGTAATTCATGACTACAACTAGTTAAGTAGGCTCGAAATTTTTTTAGTAGATTTGTATAAATATTTTGATATTTTTTATTTATACAATATTTAATATAATTTAAATTTTATTATTCATTTATTAAGAATTCTAAAAAATAAAAATAAAATTAAAAATTAATATGAGAAAATGGGGAAATGGGGAGGGGACAAAGATTCCATCTCATTCCCGTCCCTTACCCGAATATGTAATTGAGTAAAAAATTATTCCTGTCTCTTCTCCGAATAAGAAATTGGATATAAAATCATTCACATACCCTCCTTGAATAGGGAAAATCCCTAAGGGTCCCTGTCCCCGTGGGGATTTTTGCCATCCCTATAATTAATCATGCATGTGTGATACGGCACATAGAATATTTTCAGACATGCTTACACATTTAATGGAATATGTACATGTATATAGCCCATGATCCAATCTCAACCAAAAGAGTTTCATCACAAATCTTGAATCGTGACGACAAGTTTGGGAATCATTGACCAACATAATATAACTTAAGTTTGGCAAATATTTTTTATGGGTGTACAAAGAAAATACATATTTAATGGAATAGTTTTAATAGAGGATATTTATGGCATTTGAAAGAGGGTGAAGAGTAAAAATTATGATATGAATGGATAGCGTAAAAAAGAAAAATATTCTGAGTAGATTTTAGAATGCAAATATTCTTACCCACGTCAATATTGAATGAAAGAGTGGGAGTATTGGCACCCCTCTAAATACCTCTTAAAACCCCTTTAATTATTTTACAATTTTAATCTTTATTAAAATTACATATTAGGACAATTTCTAATTAAACTCCATTCAAAAGTCAAATAATTTTTCTATTTTAGAAATTAAAAAGGTTATTTTTCTCTAATTTTTAGATGAGAAATTTACCACCGATAGCTACCGTAGGGAAAATGAAAACTCATTATTATTATTTTTAAATGGAAGAGACCCGGTTGTTGAAATGAGGTTTAATAATAAAAATTAGAAAATGAGATTTACACAATAAGTTTTACTTAAGGGTATTTTTGTTATTGATGGAAGTGTTAAAAGAATTTTATAATTTTTTTAAAATATTTTAATAGAGTTAATTAAAAAAAAGAGTGTTAAAAGATATTTAGAAGGGTGCCAATAGTCCCACTCCGTTTCTTCTCCACAAACATGGTGTCTGGCCCAAAATGCAAGGCAATAATTTTATTAATAAACTTTACTGGATCTCGTTATCCTAAGCCCTAATCAACTTCTATTAAAGTGAAAGATATTGTGTGCGTACAGCGTACGTTTGTCCTTCTCTTTTGATACCACTGTGATTAGGATTGGAACTTTGCACAACTGAGGAAGCGAGAAATTTAAGCAATAATGAATTAAAATTTGCTGGCACTGCGAGGGCGCAAGTTAGGCCCAACAAGTACTGGAGAATAAGTTTAACAATGGATCAGGGACTCGAACGTATTGGGCTTTTGAACACTAAGGTTCGATTTTGGTTACGACCAGATTATACACACACACATGTAATACGACATGAAGCCCACTCTATAAACCTAAAATAAAATCACCCGGAAGGTTGAACTTTGCCTGACATAGTCATAGTCCAATTGTCCTTGTAGCTGAAGGACCATGAAACCTTGTATGTTCCCTTATTTTCGCACATTTAAGAATAAAGATGCCAAGTATGAATTTTAATGAAAATAATCTCTTTTTTTACCTTAAAAATAAAGTTCTGGCTTAGATAATACATCAAAAAAAAAAAAAACGTGTTTTGAAGCGGATAAGTATAGTTTGTTTATTTGTTTATTCATTTTTTTTAAAAAAAAAAATAAAGTAAAATAAAAGGACCTTAATTTAATTAATAGTTATTATATGTATCACGTTGTCTCTTAAAAAAGAACCTCCGCACGTTGAAGCCCATTGGATTGGGGCTGGGGGATTTTGGGCCATCTGAGCGCATGACTTCATTTGCTAGCTATTGGCTACACAGCCATTTAAAAGGAAACCAATGATAGTAATAGAGCAAAGTGGAATAGCACCACTCTGTTTTGATTAACTATAGTAAAAGAAAATATTTTTAAGTCCACCATCCACACTTAATCCCGATGGTGGTGTGTATGTTGCATATAAAACAAATTGTGATGTTTATTAATTATAGAGGCATAAATCATAGGAAAAGGAAGTCCCAATTCCAGAAAGACACAGAGGTATAAAAATTTGAGAAGAGATCGTAGTTATATTAGCGTCAATTTCACTTTCGGCGGGCAAACGTTTCTGTGTGGTCCATTTCCTTCCATTAGTTTCTTTATAATTATTAAATTATCCCATAAATGTGCTTAGACAACTAATTCGATTAGTATGGTCATATTCAAGTTATGGACGCAGCACGCTCAGTTGCTTGTGCATAAAACAACATGATGTGAACAGTATGCATGCTGTCCTCTAATTATAATCGAGTAGAAACTTCGAAGGCGTGCCAGCAATCGAGGGCTCAGAATTGCCGCTGCCATCACTATGGATTTTGGGGCGATGAAACTTTTTACCCTACAGGTTGTTACCGCAGGGTTATCACTGTAAATAAAGGGCTCGTTCAAAAAGGCAGGCAGGCAGGCCACGCGAGAAGTTGGCACGTGGTGAAGTTGGTAAGATCTGACAACTTGCGTTTGCCCCTCTCTCTGTATCACCACTTAACTTTCTCAAAAGTTACCGCCAAACACGAATCGATGACCGTGGGACCATTTCCAGGCGATCTTTCGTAGCGTGCACGATTACATTTTCACGCGCCCCGTGGTGTTGAAGCTGAACTGGCAATTTGGAAAAAAGTAATTTTGCCCGAAAAACCACCGGCGAAAGCAATTTTACCCGATACGCGCCTGTTTTCGCGTGCGTGAGGGTTTCCCACCCTCCGTCAGGGTTTAGGCCCACTACGGGAATTCAGGAGCCAGACGTAGGACCCATTTGACATGATTATTCATCGAACGCTATCTTTGATTGATTGTGACTCTTTGACCCACCACTTCACGTTAAAGCCCACATCATAATGACCGGCTCGTCACGCACACAAGCCTACCTTCTCAGTTCTCACTTACCGGTATATAAACCTCTCTCTATTATGTAAATCTTACATGAGCAAAGAAAGTCAATCGAAATGAAACTAGTCAAACCTCATTTCTGACTTCGGCATAGATTTTCACATCATCACCATCGTCCAAAACACCCACTTTGGGCCGCTACCGGACGGTCACGATCAAAGAGGTTCAAACTTTAATGTCTCCTGCCACCCACCATTTCACATCGACATCGTTCAGTTTTCTCAGTGACTGCAGACTGAGACCAGCCAGCCATATAATAAAATAGAAAAAGCGACGAAGAAAAAGAAAACCAAACCCCTCCATTATTTCTTATCGCACTTACCACCATTCGCAAGCCAAAGAAGTGACGCGCACACCAAGTGAAAAAGAACTGATGAGCAATATTAATACTATGGAGGAGAGGCCAGAGACGGAGCTGATATCCATTCCAGCGACGCCACGTGCGTCAACACCGGAGGTACTAACGCCGTCAGGTCAAAGGTCGCCAAGGCCAGCATCAAAGGAGGCGAAATCTTCAACGGCATGGACTCCGACTTCGTTTATATCACCGAGGTTTTTGAGTCCTATAGGGACGCCAATGAAGAGGGTATTGGTAAACATGAAGGGTTATTTGGAGGAGGTGGGTCACTTAACCAAGCTCAATCCTCAAGACGCTTGGCTCCCCATTACTGAATCACGTAATGGGAATGCACACTACGCTGCGTTTCATAACTTGAATGCTGGTGTTGGGTTTCAAGCGCTGCTTTTGCCTGTGGCCTTTGCTTTTCTCGGCTGGTATGTGTTGCCTCCAGTTTCTTTAATTTTCTCTGCCTTTTTTTTATTTTAAGCTTTTTCCTTTTGTTTCTTAAAACAAATTGGTTTGCTTGTAGCAGTAATTATAGAGCCATGCTCCCATTTTAGAATAAGGCACAGGTCGTCTGACTGAAGTAGACAGCATCACTGAATATGCATTTATGTCTCGTAGGTTTGCTTAGTTTGATTTTTTTTTTTCCCAATTTATCAAATTTAAGTATTTTCAGCTTTAAATTTATGAACTTCAGCCGTAGTTATATCCTATGTACTTCTTTTTTTCTTTTTTAAATCCTATTTACTTCCTGTTCATTTTAAATGTTTCTACTGTTACGAGTTCGATTTGGCAAAGGACGAATGTTTTTGTCACAATTTATATAATTTTCCCAAGTCTGCGGTAATACTACGACTGTACATACCTCGATATTCTCTGTCGTTCTTCCGATGCCTCTGCCTTTACCTGCTAATCATCATATAAAGTTAGCAGCGTCCGGCTCTACTTGAATCTTTTCTATTTAAAATTTAATTATAGTATGATTAAAAAGAAAGAAGCATCCTTGAGGGAAGTCACTTCAATACTTTATCTTTTCGTAACAGAAGTTTGCTCGATTATTATAGACATTTTTCCAGTCCAGTACTGGGGCATAGGTGATTTTGTTTTCTTTTTAGAGGATCACGCCCGGGGGCCCCATTTTAAATTAATCTCATTATTACTCATGAATGATATCGACTTCTCATGATTTCAGAGCATCCAGCGAATCAAAATTTCACAAAGCATGCAGACAAATCAAACATTGTTGCCTTTAACAGGGCACCTTTGGCAGTTGGCACATCTTTTCTTCCTTGACTTCTATTTTTTTTATTTAATAACATTATTCACCAAATGAATTTGCTTAAAAGGAGTGATGTACGTTTTTAATTCAAATCCTTCCATTGTAACTTTTCGGTCCTGCCAAATTCCTATGTTTTTGGCCCATTAGGCTTTTAGCATGTATGGTAATACTAAATTTGACTGCAGAGGTATTTTTAAGGAAAGATGATTTCAGGCTTTTCGATCATATGAAATTTGAATATTTACGTCTTTTGCAACCGAAATTCAACCAGGACCAATTTGCTTGCAATTTATGTGGGGAATTAAGCATTATGATTGAACTTTATGCATTCGGAAATGGTATCCTAGGTTGTTCATTTGCGTTTGAGACTATTCACCTCTATAATAATTATTTCCAACCAAGAGAAGAAACAACTATTGTTGTGCTGAAGGGAAGAGATGATATTATTTGTTTGAAATGGTTTGCCATTGGTGATGGTTTTTGCAGGAGTTGGGGAATACTTTCCTTAACAATAGCCTATTGTTGGCAACTCTACACTTTGTGGATTTTGGTTCAGCTGCATGAAGCTGTTCCAGGAAAGAGATACAACAGATATGTGGAGCTTGCACAAGCCGCATTTGGTGAGAACACATGCTTAAGCTCAAATTCTAATACATCTATTTTTTGGAGAATCGGTTCCGATGCTTCCCCCCAGAAGAAAAAGAAAAAAAAAATTCAAATAATTAAATAAATGATACACAAAAGATGAATGTGGTTGTGCTATGCTTTTCTTATGAATCTAGTAATTTACATTTTTCTTTCAGCAAGCTGCTTGTATAATCTTTTAATACAACCATGTTAGTATCATTTCACTGTGGAAGATAAAAATGATGACTTAGCATTGAGGTATTAAATTTTTGTTCTTTGCATGAAATTTACCGGAAAATAATGAGTTGAATGTTGTGTTTGCTACCTTTGCAGGGGAAAGACTTGGCGTCTGGCTTGCTCTCTTCCCAACAGTTTATTTATCTGCAGGAACTGCGACAACTTTGATTCTCCTGGGAGGGGAGACGATGAAAATGTTCTTTCAGATTGTTTGTGGGCCTCTTTGTACCTCAAATCCTCTAACAACGGTTGAGTGGTATCTGGTGTTCACTTCTTTGTGCATTGTTCTCTCTCAGCTTCCAAACCTCAACTCAATTGCAGGGCTGTCACTGATAGGAGCTATAACAGCCGTCACTTACTCCACCATGGTGTGGGTGCTCTCTGTTAGCCAACCAAGGCCGCCTAACATCTCTTACGAACCACTTTCATCTGCATCCCCTGCAGCTACAGTCTTCTCTGTCATGAATGCACTTGGGATTATTGCTTTTGCGTTTAGAGGGCACAATTTAGCTATGGAAATTCAGGTATATTTGCACTTTATGATTTTTGAACCACTTAGCAAAACATGTTACATTCAAAGGTAGTTAATTTTGTTTTCTAAGGAACTTATTTGCCTTTTTTCAGGCTACAATGCCATCAACCTTTAAGCATCCTGCTCACGTGCCCATGTGGAGAGGAGCCAAAGTTGCCTATTTATTCATTGCCATGTGCTTGTTCCCAGTTGCCATTGGAGGTTTTTGGGCTTATGGAAATCTTGTAAGTACACTTAATGCCAAGGCACATAACAAGTTCACAATAGGAAAGAAGAAAGAATTACTTGACGTTCTTGCATATGTTGAGAAATGTAGAAAGTCTCAATTGCAAAGAAGCCCCCGAGTTATCAAATAGAAGAGCAATACATTTTATCTTGCTGGTTGCTACTTTCAAATAAAAATTTTTATGGTTAGGTTGGTAGAATTTATCCGAAAATATATCATATCTCTCTCTCCAGATATTTCTTTTAAATTATGTACTACTCCAAAATTATTGTGAATTGACACCTATAATGAGATGCTACTTTTCTAATATCAAAATGCTGTAATATAATAATGGATTTTATGTAGATATCGTGAATGATGTAGTTGATCGCCCTCGCCTGTTTATCATTCAGTTCATTCTTAATCTTTTTTTTTTGTTTTCTTGATTTTAGATGCCTTCGGGAGGGATGCTCCGTGCATTGTTTCAATTTCACAGCCACGATATATCGAGAGGACTTCTCGCAGTGACTTTTCTCCTTGTTGTATTCAACTGTTTAAGTAGCTTTCAAATATACTCGATGCCTGTTTTCGACAGCTTTGAAGCAAGCTACACCAGCCGCACCAACCGACCGTGCTCAATCTGGGTTCGATCTGGTTTCCGGGTTTTCTATGGATTTGTCTCATTCTTCATAGGCGTGGCACTCCCTTTCCTCTCCAGCCTTGCCGGTCTCTTGGGAGGACTCACTCTTCCGGTCACTTTTGCTTATCCATGCTTCATGTGGGTGCTAATAAAAAAGCCTACGAAATACAGCTTCAACTGGTATTTCAATTGGATCCTGGGTTGGTTGGGAGTCGCCTTTAGCCTGGCCTTCTCCATTGGCGGTATTTGGAGTATAGTGAACAGTGGACTTAAGTTGAAATTCTTCAAGCCCAGTTGACAAACAGTCAGTAGTACTAGCTAAAGGGAATGTCGAAACTCTGTAAAATCAATGGAGATTCATTTCGTATTTGTTGTTGTTTCGTACAATTTTAAACTTCCATGTATGCACATGTTACTTATGGTGCAGGCAGCACCCGTTTCATGTAAGTTTTATTGTCCGATTTTCTTCTCCGAATCACTTTGATTTAAAGTAGTGAAAAGAAATACGGAACGTATGGTCTGAAGATTCTGAAGATATTGAGAGCGCACTTTATAAAGAATAGGCCCAAATCCAGCTAACAACATTTTCTTTTTTAAGTAAATCTTAGTCTACGTTAATTGATTAGCTTTGCCATTAGCGGTTTGCGGTTGCTTTCAGATGATTGCTGCTTTCCACCATGGAACTGCACTGCGCGCAGGTTTTAGCTCTGTCATCATTCGAAAAGATAAGCTCAATGAAGCAAGCCATCAAAAGTTAGGTAGCGAATTTTTTGTTAGGCATGCGGATTTTGTAAGGCTTCATTGTCACTTGTCACTGTCACATTCTACAGAGCAGGCAAATATAATCAAAATGGAAACATGAATCATGAATGCCGTTGCTGCAGTGATTACATTTGAAAAACAAATTCTGTGTTCGGAGAAAATGGGATAGTTCGGGTGGTCATCATCTAAAGGGTTCTATTGCAATGATTCAAGGTTTAATTGACTCTCAGGATCAATAGGTTAGAAACAACCACCGACCAAATGATAATGTTCCTCATTTGTCCATGGGGTTAAAACATCACGGACCATCAATAATTACCCATTTCATTGCCACTCCAGTGGCACCGAAACAGGTGTTTCCGTTTGAGGACGACATCTCATGCCGGCACATGGACATGGTTTCAATTTAATTGGATAAGAAGGTGAAATCCTGTTAATGTAGAGCATCATATTGTGCGACCCACGATACAATAAAATCTTTTTCGCCCTGTGAATGTGACAGCAGTCTTGATTATTCCAACTTTACCACGCCTCTTAGTAAACAAATGAAAGAAACAAAATTTATCTGTCCGATCGGAGAAAGAACAAAGAAGAAGCTATTAACAACTATTTTTTATTGAGCATCGTTCACTACTAAACAAATAAAAAAAATGTTTTGACTGCGTCTGTGGCTATCAATTTTTTTAATAATTATTTTTCTTGGACATCCATTTTGTTACTTTTTATATGAATACGTTTTTCATATCTACTCCAGTATGGCAGTATCACACAACTATCAGACCCATGAACCAACTTGGACCGTAAATCACTGCTCTAATTAGGTAATGGCCAAACATGAAGGTGAGCCCGGCAGCCTTCCAATATTATTTCTTATTCATTCAACCTACAAGATCGGATTGGATTGGATTAACCCTTGGGATTAGATTAGGGAAAAAATTCTTCTCAACTCTAAAGTTTCATACAATAATCCATTTCATCCTTATTTTTTAAATAATAACTCAAAACATCCTTCCGTTAACTCACCGTTAATTGAATATCGTTTGTTAGTAATTCATTAAGGGTAAAAAAGGATTTTCCATTAAAGAGAAAACAAAAGTTAACATATAACTAAAAATGATTTTATCTAATCCAACTAAACAGGAAATATCGAAAAAGAAGAAAAACTTATATTTCAAGAAATTCATTTTTCATTTCTTTCTATTTTGGCGGCATGAAAGTCCTAAAAACCCTAAATATTAGTACTAAAAATATCATAATTTTTTTATTCATATAAGTATACTCTCTAATTGCATTGTAAAATAGGTTGGTTGAGTTGAAGATAAAGAGATATTCAGTACATGCAAGCACATAAAAATTGGTGGTGTTTTTGAGTTTTTAATTACAGTTTGTTTCTTCTGGCAATTATTCAATATGTATATCAAATTATATCATCGTTGATTTCATTTACGAAAAAGTTAATGAATTTTGTATGTTTTGTAGTGTTATTTAATTGTGTAATTTTTTGTTAATATAGTTAGTATTACTTTAATGAAAAATCCTATTTTTCCCTCAATGAATTACTAGTTAACGGTTTTACACTAATGGTAAGTTAACGGAGAGATATTTTAGGCTATTATTTGAAAAAATAAGGATGAAATAAGCTATTACATGAAACCCTATGGATGAAAAATGCTTTTTCCCATTAGATTAAATTATATTATATTAGATTATCTAGTATTGTCTTTTGTTTGGTATAATATTGAATAAGACTATATTAAATTAAATTTAATAAAATTAAAATAATTATTTAAATAATATATTATTTTTTAAATCATATTACTATTTGTTAAATTTAATATTTAGATTACAATATTATTGTAATTAAGTAATCCAATAAATTTTTATGTTTAATATATTATATATAGTTAAAATAAATTATTGAATAAACTTTTGATATTAATAGCAAATTTAGACTATAGAATATCTAATCCTATCTAAACCCCTCTGAAAATAGATATTAATAATCTTATAAATGTTGGACTAAAACTTAGATTAATTTATTAATCATGACAGCCAAATATAACTCTAAATTGGACTAATTTTTTTATCCTTCAAATTAGTCTAATCCCACCTTTTATGCAACCTCCGAAAATAGCCTCATTAGTCATAGCACACAGATTATATGTTGGGTCATGGGTGTGCAAAATTTTAAGGTCATTTTTAGGGACCTCCCCTGAGGTTTGGTATATTAACATTCTGATAGAAAGTATTCACGTAATTACAAAGACTTCTCCTGACATTTGTATTCTGTTAAGTGGACTGTTAGAAAATCCAAAACTACCATTCCTGCCAAAATATTTCTTTATTCACTGATGAACTGATGGGTAATTCGTGCCAAAATCACAAATTACTTAAGAAGATGAAAATATCCATTGGATAAAAAAAATGAAATTACTTAATAAAAAAATTGACACTGCATAATAATAAAAAAATTGAAATAATGTGTGGCAGCATACCTGCATCCTGCAGGAATATTATTATTGTGATTTTTTTTCTTACAAACTACTTCATAACTAATACATGCCACAAGAGCAGAGCTATTAAAAGAAATGATTTTCATATTGTAAACTTGATAGTACAGGCGTTGGCACCGACCACAAAACTCTTCTGATACCAATCTTTGCTCCATCCATATCTAAACCCAGATCAAGTAAATATTAAATTGGATTTCAAGTCCTGAAAATCCCACTTTATAATTGATATCTTCGAGTTTTGTTGGTGCCTCAAACCTGGATCTAAAGCATCATCTCTGTCATACTCGGAACACCTAAACTAATGGACTTGCTGCAGCTGCTTATTCTTCTTCTGAAATGATGCACGCAGATAGATTACAGACTTTGAAATAAGAAATACAATAAACAACATGTAATCGAACTTAAGATTTTCGGCACGCTTCTTTGAAAATTAGAATCAAACAAGGAAAATGGCAAGTCAATATTTTTTAATCTAGAAAAAGGGCAATTTCAAAGTTTATCACATGCCAAATTCATAGTCTTGCATCCACTATTTTCTAGTTTGAATAACAAACAAAAGCCTTAGACAAAAACACAGAGAATATATCACATGGGAGCAAAAATTGTGTGTAGAACAATATACTTAAGTTACATGTGATTACAATCACATTATTTAGCAAATACAAAATTACCTTCTCAAAAAAAAAAAAAAAAACAACACCACCAAATTATTGAAGGTATTACAACAATAAGGCAAAAGAACACCAAAGGCATGCACAAACCGAAACTAACACACAACTCAATTAGTGTCATGACCCCAAACTGAACAATCACATAAACCATTGTGGGTTCTCTAAAAGATTATCACATTATAAGCAAACTGAAACCCATCTTTGATGAACTACATCTAGTACTTACACAGCTCGTAAATCATTAGAAAATTGCTCTTATCAGTCATTACCCAATAGCTTTTTTCAACTCAACACTAACAACCCCAGAGAGAAGCAACATCCAGCACCATTTTCATTAATTAAAACAGACTTTCATTAATTAAAACAGACCCATTGTTATTTTTAATCAATAAAATAACAACAATATCTTGTAAGCCACTGATTCAAGCATGCAAGCTGTGTTTTCGAAGACTGACCTCTTCTTGCGATCTAATTCCAGTCACGATAAACGCTAGATGACGGCAATACTCACTTCTCGGAAGCTCTGGACCACCGCACGACGTCATCTTGTGCAGTAGATGAAAGTAAATCAATGGTTTCAGAAATTATTTGTGAGTTGCAGACGCTTCTTCTCCATGGATGAAACTGATGGTGGGTTTTGTTCAAGTGTAAGCTGTGTTTACGAGGAGAAGTACACTTTGTGAAAAAATCATTTTCTTTCATCTACTAGATAATGACTTTGGACTGGGTAATGGTGTGTTTAAGTCTCCATTTCACGGACATTGAAGTATATTTTGCTTGAATTTTGATTTTGTTTAAATTTTAAATTTATTTTTACTTGTTTACCCTTTTATACTAACGCTTACGTATTTTTATACTAAACGCTTACGTATTTTTATATTAATATTAAGGGAAATCCTTGTAACTATATGAATATTTTTATCAAATTATTAATACACCAAACTTCAGAAGAAGTCCCTAAAAATAACCCCATAATTTTAGGTCTAAATTAAAGAATATATTTATATTCAGAAAAAATCATCCCACTTTCTCCAAAAAAGAGAAAAAATCGTACCACCAGAAAATAATAATAATAATAATAAAATTGACCATCAGAGCTTTAAGAACATTGAGGTCGGTGAGCTAGGAGGCGCACAATTCAGCAATTCCATGCGCTTACTCATCAGAGTCAAAGAGCAACTAAGAAAGTAACTGTTCATTAATTAATTTTATTTTTGCAGAAAGCAGGTTTGGATATTTGGCTCCATCTGCCTGCCCATACTGAAGACAGCATAGCCAGCCAAAAAATCCAGGTTAACAAGTTGGCTGCACTTGCACACTTGGTGGATCATCGAGTCTCTGCTCCCGCTGACATTCTTAGAAAACTGGAATTTTGAATTCATACGCATTCACCAGACCAGATTCTTCTACCGAATTAAAAATTACCTAATCTCAAAAACTTTTTTTTTTCTTTTGTCCTGAAGATAACAATAAAATGGAGAACTGTTCAGGTTAGCCCATAATGCATGCCATCTAAACAGCAATCCACTCGAAAAATCAAGATTGATGCAAAAAAACTCCCCTTTTAGTCTAATTTGTTCTTCCACTGATGCGAAGGATTTACAAAACCAAACATGCACGAACAAACAAACCCTAAAACAGAGACACAACAACTGTGACTATTGCAATCCAAGTACTGAATTTCTTTCTTCGAATGTTTGTTATATGATGATCCTATAAATTATCTGTACCTACCAAGCACTGGATCCTACGACCACAATCATGATAACACCACCAATAACCGCTGGACCAAAATCCAAAGAAATTAAAAAGACAAAAAGGCTTCTCCTTTCATCCCATTGAAATTTGATAAAGCAAGCAAACACCCCATTTTTTTTTTTTTACTTGAACTTTTCTTACTTCAAGTCCTTCCCAGCTGGCGTGGAAATAGCAAGACCAGACCAACCAAAGCAATCTTCACCAACGTCATTACCACCTTGATCATCGCCGTTCATCATCTGCCACGTGTTGCATCCAGAAGTAGCAGCACCACTCCCACCGCCAGTGCAAGCGTAACCGGTTCCAGGGATATCCCAACTCCGTGCAGTACCAAAACCAAGCTCCAATTCTTCAAGACCCGACCCGATACCATACCCATGATTGTGAAACCCACCAAGTCCAAGAAAATTCTGGCCTTGAATTTGCATATTCAACATAGTAGTAAAGCTTCCACTACCGGGGACGCCGACACTATCGTTCAGGTTCACATCAGTCATCGTAATTAAGCCCATTTCAGGGTTACCACAAGGCAAAACCGAAACAGGGTTAGCGGGTTCGGCCACACGATCATGGGTAACAGCTGAGGAACAAGATGAAGAATTGGCGGTGGCAACAACAGCGCCAGAAGAAGATGAAGAGCTAATGCGGGTGCGCTTGGAGTTCTTGCGAGTGCCACCACCAACGGGGATGTTGCGGAGAGTCCCACCTTGAGTCCAGTAGCGGCGGCACGACTTGCAGAAGTGACGAGGCTGAGAGAGGTTGTAGTTGTTGTAGTAGCAGAATTTGGTGCTCGTTGATTCGCACCTTGGGCACGGCAGTGACTCGGTTACCTTTGGGGGTGGGTATGTGCTTATGGGGTTATGGGCTCGAGCTAGTTTCCGGTCAGTTGATTCCGATGGCATTTTGCGGCGTGTTTGTGAACAAACGAGCGTATAAATAATTAATGTTTAATTTTGGAAGAAAGTGGTGTGAATGAGAGTGAAAAGCTTTTTCAGTCTCAATAGCTTAGCAGAGCTATAGCTATAGCGTATGAGTGAAGACATACATAAGTAACTCACTATATAAGAGATAAAATGGGGCCACGCCAACAACAACTCACAACAATCCTCGCGGTGAAGAAGGGTTTCTGTACGACGTTTTGTATTGGCTCGGCTGCGTGGCTAGGCGGCTTGTTTTTTTTCCAAAAAAATTATAATTAATTGTTTTGGTGATGTGGCCCCGTTTTGTTTAACAGGTAATTAACTGTGTCGTATAATAAATAAATAATATTATGATATGTGAGTATTTATTAAAAATTATAATAAAAATAATAGATATATCAAATGTATTTATACACTCCGTATTAGTATTTTAAAATTTCTCTGGTGTAAATGTACAAATCTAACCGGTTGGAGAAGCCAATTGCTAGTTGCTTCAACAACGAGTCCTTAAGCAGAGTCTTTAGTTTGCATACATACGAATCAGTATGTATGTAATTTGACTGACAACTAAGATGAAAGTTAAAAGGCTATATTAGCTGGGGATGGAGGAGATTAAGTAGAGGACTGGTCATCAGATTCAGCCTTTTCTTCTAGAGCTGGCTCAACTCAACCGTCGGAGGTGGGAGAGAGAGAGAGAGAGTGCGTGAAATGAAATTAGGATTGAAGAGAACCGACAGCATGATTGTTGTCGGGCAGCGTGGGAAACAATAATTGGGTTTGCCTGCTGCGTTACGAGGCTCAATGGCTTCCCTACTCCTCTACTCCTTGGCCCCTGCATATCAAAGATTCTGTCATCATCTGTCACCGGATTTTTCGGTTCTGTAATCTCTGCTCCTCCCTTTGATTTTGCTCCTCTCTTTTGTCCCCTCTACATATGTACGACGTGTATATCCATCCCCTTGTTGTGTTATTATTATATTTGCCACGAAGAAAACGTTCTCCAATAGTATTCATACATTATTTATATTGGCAACTAAGAAAACGTTCTCAAATAGTATTCATCCTATTTGATTTACACATAAAAATACTGTAGCCTTGCACAACGGAACTTCGTACTGAGAGGGAGGGAATCGAGCAGCTTGCTTCACCCCACACTTGTCTTACTCCAAGAAACTGAACAGACGTAGGCGCAGACTCTGGCGCTGTGCTAGCTACGGCGAGAACTTGGACTACTGCTGACAGACAAGACTCGTTTCTGGAAAATGTGACAACGCGGAACACACGTGTCTATCACTAATAGGTTATTGCCTTTACCATCCAAGCAGCGGCTCCAGTCCAGCCCACGGTAAGAATCAGCCCAAGTCAAGAGAGAGATACACTCAGCCTCACAGGGTCCGAGATTCTGATTCTCTCTTCCCTGTATGCATCTGTTTCAGGTTTTGACGGTCTTCGTGAGGCTGACTATAATAAGAGGGAGCCCCCCCCCCCCCCCCCCCCCCCCCCCAAGCTCTTTAGCTTCTTCCCTCAATTTGCTCTCTACTATCGTTTATTTGTGGCGCAATGGCAAATATGCCTTTAATTAATTAATTAATTAATTAATTAATGGGAAAGACTACAGAGCATTTTGTTTTTGGTAGTATAAGTGACATAGACAGTACAATGTTGTTCAATTGCAATTACTCTCCAAATTCAAAGTTTTTTTACATTTAAAAAAGAAAAAGAAAAAAGCAAGAGACAAATAGAGGTCAACAATTTGTGTTCCCTAGTTATAAGTTACTTCTTGCATTTACAGAGGTATTTATTCTACAAATGGGTTAACTTTGAAAACAAGCATTTTCACTTTTGATTCCCAGATTTGAAACGTTTCTCTCTTCAGGGTTCAATCAGAATAAATCAAATCAATCACAATCACATTGATGCGTTAAGAAAATAGTCCTCTATGGCGGTGGACGGTTTGACTAATTGACCATGATTCGTGGGGCTTACTTACGCAGGCCACATCTTTAACAGTACAGATTCTGTAACATACATCCCCCACTCCATACACTCCACGTGTCCCCGCATTGAAAATAAAGAGAGGAAATGGCACCCTTCGGGGGCTGGCTAACCTGGTCTGTATGTTACAGAATCTGTATCGTAGCCAGCTCCCATTGTCGGTTTTTCTTTCACTATTTCCGTATTTTTATGGGGTTACGAATTTATGACTGAGCTCAATAATTTCCCCGTGCATTGAATAATTAATTCAGTGTAATTATTCAATGTTCAGTAAAACCTTAACTTAGTACTGCATTGAAATATATATATATATATATATATATATTTATAGCAACACACCTAACAACCGTAAATAATGTGAATGAGGTTACTTTTAAGTTGATCTACATTGAAAATATTATAGATTTAACAAAAGAATATAAGTATTAGCAACTTCTATAATTCTAATAAAACCTCTCGCTTTAGAATTTATAATTTTAACCTTGTTATATTTCTAACATAATATATTTTAATTAAACTCTCATATTATAATCATTATTTTTATCAATTAACATATAATTTTGAAAAATACCCTTTACTTAGGGCTTGTTTATTAAATGTATGAAATATGATTTTTTTAAAATTTTAGATTTCTTTTTTAAATATACTTGTTTATTGTTTTGTAATTTATATTTGATTTACATCTTAATAAAAAAACTTTTATAACTTTTATCTGAATAAAAAAAAATCTAAGGCAAATATTATGTTAAAAATATCTCTATTAAATATTTTTATTTCTTAAAATATAAAATTTAATCCCCTTTTTCATTTTGATTTACAACAAGATAAATGTCAAATAATCATATTTAAGATATTTTTTTATTTATAAAAATAAATGAAATGCTACTAATATTTGGATATTAAAAAACAAAAAAAAATAAACATGTTATTACATTTGTATTCAAAATGATTTAGACGTCAGCTAAAAATTCATACTTATTTAGATTTGGGACAAAAAAAAAAGGGCCAACTTAGTTAGAAATCTTTATTTTTTATGGTTAGTCATTATTTTTATTTCTTTATTTCAAACTTTAATAAATATAGCATGATGTTTTT
The DNA here is from genome assembly GCF_000493195.1 of Citrus x clementina. Lineage (NCBI taxonomy): Eukaryota > Viridiplantae > Streptophyta > Magnoliopsida > Sapindales > Rutaceae > Citrus > Citrus x clementina. Next base: position 40,547,205 of record NW_006262201.1, read on the forward strand.
TTTTGTTTTTTTCGGGTCGAAGTAAAACTACATGGTTTTTCTTTTGGAATCAAATGAGTGTTATTAAAATTAGCATAATCTATGTATATATTTAATGAGATACTTTTAGAAGAAGAGTTATAAAAGAATTTTAAACGAGTGCCAATAGTTAAAAACACTTGGCAAAATATGGGTGGTTTGGAGTTTGGGCTAAAATTAAACTCATTGGGCCTTTTCACTTCGGGTTGTATTTCGTAAATAGAAGCGGAACGAGAGGTTCCGACGAAATTGAACCTCTAAAATGGCGTATCGCTGCTGATAATCACCAAACAAAACAAACAATCAAAACTCATTATTTTAAACCAAAAAATGATTAAAAAAAAAACTGGCAAGACACTTAATATAAATTGTCAGTTAACAATTAATGCAATAGATTAGATTCTCAGCAATGCCAATCAAAGATTAACAAAAGGATCAATAGTACGAGAGAGTTTGCGAAACAGAAGAAACGCAGCAATAAAAGGAGGATTGTGGTAGCACACGCATGTCCAAGACTAGTATGGATTAAATTTCTATGCCTGCTGGATTTTAAACTTGTCATGCACTTTCTACGTATTGCTTCAGCTCATTAGCTCTGGTCAAGGCGATAAATATATTAGTTCGGACGAGTTTGGTACAAGTGGTTTACACTTTACATATCACCACTCTAGAAAAGAGATAAAGAGTTTCTTTGTTATTTTGTTGAATTCTTATTGCGTGTATATTTTGCTCTTAACATAATTGGTAATAACCCAAGAAGCGAAAGTTTATACTCCGAAAATAGCTAAACTTTTCTTCTCTACATGGTACATCACATCTTTCTTGGACCACATGTTCATGTGTAGTCAAAATTGAACAAATATGAACACTATCACAATTAGTACCGAGATTTATTTTGAGGACAACAAAACTACTTGGCAGATATTTTACATGACACAAGGCTTGTTATTGTTGCTCTTCGGGCTATAGAACAGTTTAAATATAAAAACTCTCACACTTCTACGCATTTTTCAAGCCCGGATCCAAACCCACTTTAAGGGTCGAGTCTATTGCGGGCCTGGGCTGCTTTTATTTATTTCTTAAAATTATTATAAATTTAAAATAAATTAATTATCAACAAGTTATTATAACCATAGATAAATTAAAAAAAATGAATGTTTTAAAGTAAAATAATAAATAAAATAAATAAAAGTTCATAACTTTAATTTTCTTTAGTACTGAATTCTATAATTCAAACATTCTTTTAATTAATTAACGCAAAAGAGAGAATTTATTATCATAATTTTAATTTTTTTGAATCATCATTAATTTATAAGTCAAGAATTTAAGTTATTTTTTAAAAAAATTTATTTTTTAATTTTAATTATATTATTCTAATTTATAAATTTATTTTTTTAAAACTAGTGGGCCTAACCTGGACTGAGCTTTTCCTGAACCCTTATCTAAACCCTCATGTGTGAGGATCAGGCCAAAACACGCGAGCCTGGCCGACCTAAACTTTTTTACCCACCCTACAAAAAATGCCACATCTTTTAAACACTTTTGGGAACATAAATGGATGGCAAAATCTGAAAATATAATCCGGATATAAAAAGGACATGGGTCCTTAATAGGGAATGAGATTCTTTTCTAATTTAAAAATTTTTAAGAATTTTTTGTTATGTGTATTTTAATGGTAGTATATGGTAAAATTTAATTTTTTTTATTTTTTTATTTATTTACAATCAATTAATAATTGAGTTATTTATTTAGGACATAATCAGGTCACGAGAATCCGATCCCTATGCCTATTCCACGTGTCACAGGCTTGATCTAGTTGCTGACCTCCTGGCGAGCGCTTACGGCACGAACCAATAATCGGCCTGAAAAACACGCTCCCAGAGCCACGACAACGAGATCAGAGCACCAAACCACGTCTATGGTGCGTATCTAACACGCGCACACAAACTCCAACCAGCAGTGCAGAGCAGACAGCCGAACACTGTAGGCTGCAGGCAAGAAGATAGAACAGCTATCGCTTTGATCTTCAACGTTTCATTCTGCTTCTCTCTGATTCAAACAAGTTCTTCTGGAAGTTTTTTTGGTCTGTCAAAGAATCACAGCCCAAATCCTTTTGAGTGATAGTGAAAGCTAATGGTTTTCGACTTATCCTAACGATACGATGGATAATCAACCAGGGATGCTGTATTTTCGACGGCCTTGCTTCTTTAATATTTTCTCTTCTAATTTAAGTGCAGAGTGTCTGGTAATCTTTTTTTTTTTTTTTTTCCATTCTGTCTCGCAATATTTATTTTCTCTGATCATTTGTTTCTTAATTTTAGCAACAAATTAGGGTTTAGTGCTTAATGACTAGTATCTAGAGGCTAAGCAGAAGAAAAAAATTGCTATTATAAGACAGAACAGTCCTTGTAGACTTTCACTACATTGTTCATCCACTAACTTTGGAAGTTCAGATGAAAGATTTTCTTAGCTTTAAACAGAAGTTTTTTATAACTTAAATCAAATTTTGATGAAATGCTGATGGGTTGTGTGGTTGGATGTTGACCCAGTTGAAATCTATATGTAACAGAAATTACCACTACAATTCGTGAGACATATGGAGGGCAGAACATCTGGATCAGTCACATTAATAGGTCCTAGTTGGGATACATGGCACATTGACTTGATTCAACAGGATGATAATTTGTTCTTTGATAAAGGATGGCCAGTATTTCTGAGAGACAATTTTATAGAATGTGGTGACCTTTTGGTTTTCAGATATGATGGTGAGTTGCATTTCACCGTGCAAATATTTGATCAGAGTGGATGTGAGAAGGAAGCTGCATTTAATTCGAAGTCCACCAGTACGGGACAAAAGAGAGAAAGAGAGGAGGCGGTTGCCCATTCAGACAAAGCTCTTCAAAGTTTGTTGAAGAAAATTAGAGAATGCTCCTCTTCTTTTGAATCGGATTGTATAGATGATAACCGGGACCGGGAAGCAGATTCCTGTGAGGAAACAAGGAGGTGTCTCAGTCTATCTACGATCTTCGCATCGCCTTCTCAACCGAAAACTTGCAACATAAAGCCAGGTAACAAATCCAACCTTGCGTTGATTTTGAAGACAATCTGTTTCTTGGTTGAACAATTTCCTAGATATTGAGCATTTCTGTTGCTTTTTACCCTTTTCTGAGTCCTCCGGTCGTTTGAAGAAACTGGAAATAGAATTATAGAAATTGGACTCATGGACTGTGCTCGTTTCTGCATAATATTCTAGTATATAAGCACGTCCACAATGAAGTACTAATTGTAATCCAAATTTTCTTCTTGTAAACAGGAGTTTTTAACATCAATATCTTTATTAATCAAAATTTCAGAATTGTGAGAGATTTCTTGTTTTTACCGTCTTGAATAGATTTTCTTTTACTGTTAGAAAGTGACAGCAAATAAGATGAATTGTATTTACATGATAAAAGTTGTCTTTCATTGTTCTCAGAAGATGAAGAGAAAAAAGTTGCTCAATCATTCATATCAGCTTTTCCCTATTTCGTCCGAAAAATGAAGAGGTTCAATGTTAGTGGTTCATATACACTGGTAAGTAGTTTCATTTGCTATTATGGATATTTGACAGGAGCATGGTCCATGCAACCGCAACAACCCCCCCCCCCCCCCCCCCCAAAATACGTATTCCACTGGAATTTAGAAGAATGTTGTGGAAAATATTGGTGAACAGATGACATTACTCGCCAACCACCTCCTAATCTCAGCCCTTTTATTCAATCTTTCGACTTCAATCTGCTGCTCAACAAATTCCCCAGCCACCAAAGATTTAGATTCACATCAACTAGCACCTCTGTATTTATTTATTAAATCTGGCATTGCTGCTCCCAAGTGATGGTGGCTTGACAGCCTTCACGCAGAGGTTCCTTTGATTGTTGCTGGCCCATTCACTTAGGGCTAATAGCATTTTACTTCTCCTGGCATGTATTCAATTACATAGAAAATTTATTGTTTTAGTTTTCTGGATTCTGTTAATAAGATCAGTTGTTTTTTTCCCCCTTTTTGGCGCAGAATATACCATATCAATTTTCAATGGCACATCTTCCAAATTTTAAAACAGAGGTTGTCCTTCACAACCTGAAAGGAGCAAGCTGGACTGTGAATTCTGTGCCTACAACAAAAGTCCACACAAGTCATACTTTTTGTGGAGGATGGTTGGCCTTTGTTCGTGGTAATGAGATCAAATTAGGAGACATCTGCATTTTCGAACTTGTGCACAAATGTGAATTGCATGTGTATATTCTTAGAGTTGGAAAGCAGTACCCAGATAGTCAGAGGGGAACAACAGTCTTAACTGGGTCAAATGTAAGCTCCACCACCATATCATGCAAACAGTTTGATGGTGTGCCAAAGAAAGTGAAGAAGAACTCTCTGAAAAAAATACAGTTATGCAACGTGAAAGGTTCTAAGTCATGTGAAATAAAGAAGCATATTGGTACAGATGGGAATTCTGTTAGTATTGCAACGTGCTGTCTGCCAAAAATTAGCCATGAAAAATCAGGTAAAGCTGTCAATTGATCATATGTTGGGATTTTCTAGTTGTGATCTGTTATGCAAGGGGCAATGCTGTACTTCATGTGTCTTCAATTAGATTCTTTTAAGTGAATTTACAGGTAAGATGAGCGCTTTGTATTTATTTTTACCATTCTTTTTGAGTGTACCTCTTTTCTCTTTTCTTTTCTTTTTTTAATTTTTCTTCATGCTTAATAGCAATTCATAATATTCTGACCTACAATTTTTAGAGAGATTTGTGTGGGTTAATCTATACACTCATGAAAGTACCTGGTAACTCAACTTGGCTTGTGTGCACTACAGAGGCTGCTGCTCAAAATAGAAATAATGTTGAAGCTAAAATGGATTCGACACCTGGAGGCAATTTAAGAACGATGATGGCACTTGATGAAGAGAAAGCTGCTCGTTCTTTTAATTCATGTGTTCCTCATTTTGTGAGAATCATGAGGAAGTTCAACATCAGTGGCTCATATACTTTGGTTAGTACTCTCCTTTGTGTTTGCTGCTTTTGATATTTTGCTGACTTTTATATTTCTTATATATATGGTGGTTGATGGAACTGTATCATGGATAACTTTTTTTAAATTTATAATTATTCGTAACATTTGAGTAAATTCAAAGATCCAGAAGACACAAGTGAAGTAATAATCGATGTTTTACTTAGCCGACTGCTGTTATTACTCACCAAAATGTTAAAACCTCAAGAATTTCACTCCATATTTACGGGAGTATAAAAAATCATTCATTCTCTTTTACTGACTCGTTATTGTCATGCAGAAAATCCCATATAAGTTTGCCATGGCACATCTTCCTGACTGCAAAACAGAGATTGTCCTTCGAAATTTAAAAGGGGAATGCTGGACCGTTAATTCACTCCCAGACTCCAAAGGGCGGATGGTGCATACGTTTTGTGGAGGGTGGATGGCCTTTGTTCGTGGTAATGACATCAAAATTGGGGATGTCTGCATATTTGAACTTATCAGCAAGCTTGACATGCGTGTGCATATAACTGGTGTTGGAAGGAAAGAAGTGGACCTTGAAAGTGGAAAATTAACATCTAACGAATCATCTACTGTTGACCATCCCCTTTTCTGAGGCACCGGAAGGGATCAAACATCAAAGAACGTGTTAGGTTGTGGGTATTGATACATCCTTTTCTTATTCTTCAAAAATTAATTTTTTGGACAATTATGTTTTTCAGACAATTTGGTGGCTGTTTTCTGCAGGATGGTCTTTCTTTTGTAAATCAGTAGAAACCAAGGCTAACTAGGTGAGAGTCGTGCGTTCACGCACGATAGGCAACAGAAAGTTTTCCTAAGAAAATGTAGCTAAAGCTTTTGGTGAACTATGCGGCTATCTGAGTCGTATGTACCATTTTGGCTATCAGAAATCTATTGTCGCCCCATTCTAGTTTAATATAGGAATGGTTTGGAAACCGTTGTATATATGATGTAATCTTTATTAGCTGTCTCTCTTCCTCGCATTTGTTTATCTGTTTGTAATTTGTATTTGCTTCAAAGGCACTAAACACATTTCCGGCCTAAGAAAATTACGACAGACCACTAGGAGCTTTAAACCTTGACCTGTTATGTAGATGGTAAGGGACTGGAACCGAATCTTTCTATGTCAAGTGTGCACAAGTAATAAGCTAACCGAAATTCGTATGAAGGCCTAACCCTAACATACAATAGAAGCCCGTAATTATTACTCCTTTTTTTTTTAAATTCTTTTCATTTAAGAATGAAATAAGAGTGACAAACATAAACTACGATAGATGTTTTAAATTTTTTTATTTTAAATTTAATTCTAAATAGTAATGTATCATTTATTGATTGAGTGGTTAGTAATTTTTTATAAGAATAAAATAAAATAATTATATTATTTCATTTATTAATTAGTAAATGTGAAATAAGTTTTTGGATAAAAATTTTGAAATATTCTCTTTTTTGTACTTTAATTATTCTAGGGAAAATGACGCGTCGCACTTCTAAGAGGCTCTGTTACTGTCTGTGGTGGTTTGGAGCGAGTAACATCGGGGAGGGACAGCTTCTGCTGTCTGCAACTGCCACGTGTATGCCTGTGATTCGGAGGAGTAAAGTTGTTGAACAATGTAAAAGGATACAGGGGTCAGCACACAGTATTTTCACTAGTGTTGCAGCTCAGCTTCATCGGAGTGTTTGTAGTCAAGAGTCGGATGCAGACACAGTCACAAGGTTGAAGGGGGTAACAGCTAATAGCTTCAGGCTTCAACTGCGTCTTTGTCATATCTTTCCTGCAAAAGAATATCAAATCAAATCAACTGTTTCGCTTGTGCCTCATCTGTTGTTCTGGAGTAGCTTCCCTGGTAAAAAAGTAAATAAATAAATAACGCTTTTATTTTAATTTTCTGACCTTCTTGTTCATAATTAACTTATTAAACTAAATGCATTATGACGTAATGTCTCAACTCTATTCTTTCGTTAGGTCTCTGAAGTTGAGTTGAGATCAGATCAGATCGGATCCAAAGCTTCAGATTGAGGGACATGGGGGAAGCGTGCAACGAATGCAGGAGTTGGGAAGAGGAAATTTATTGGAACCATTTCCAGTGTATCCATTTCATTCAGTATCTTCATACTGGTTTTGATCACCAACTTGTACGTTTACCATGCTTTTATTTCTTTTTCATTTTAAAGTTCTTTTACAAATTCAGCTTGTTCACAACAAATACTTTTTTTCTTCAGACCCTTATTATTTGTTCTAAGTATCCTTCATTGCAAATAATCATTTTTATATATAATAAGCTCAACACGCATCAAAACCAGTAACAAACAAGGCCGGCGGGCCTGTGACGTCTGGCTTTCTGCCTTTAAAATTAACTCGAAATTGAAACTTTTTCTCGCAATTGGTAACTGCCAATGTGAGTGGAAGCTCCTACAGTGAAGAAGCCACAAATTGACATACAAGTGGAGGAAACCAGTCACCGTTGGAACTAGGGCCGGCCTTTGTGTTTTTTTGACTATCTCGGGCACAACAAAATCTAATTTTTTGCCTTTTGTTTCACGCACGCATCGGTTTTACTATGTTGGTCATAATGTAACCTAAATTCTTGCTCGAAAGATGAGGAAGCATATTGTTGTGAAGTATGAACCCGTAGGGTGGAGGAAGGAAGAATCCAGGACACTTCCATAGGGTGTCCATGAGCTTATATACCCATTTGGGTTATCATTTTTAGCCCATGCAAAATCCAGGATTGTAACACATACTCAACTGAATCTTGGAAATTTACAAGTGCCACTGCTTTCTTTCTTCCTTTTTCTGTTTTCCTTGAATGGTTATTGAACATTTATCATTTTGTGGAATCGCAGGCTATTCCCGAAAAGGTTGCTAGAAATTTAAGAAAGAAGCTTCCAGTAACCGTCTCCCTGAAGGCTCCCAGCGGTTTTACATGGGTCGTAGGAATTACAACGAGAGATCATACCTTGTACTTCAGTCATGGTTGGCCAGAATTTGTCAAAGATCATTTCCTGGGAGAAAATGATATCTTGTTCTTTAAGTACAATGGAGGCTCACATTTTGATGTTTTAATGTTTGATGGGCAAAGCCAATGTGAAAAAGCTGTTTCATATTTTGTCAAAAAATGTGGGCATACCGAGCACAGCAATCGACGTGAAACCAGAAGAAAAATAAGAGAAACTTCAGTGGAAGGAATTCCCAACTCATCACATTGTGATGTTGACATCACTCCACCAGAGAAAGGAAGCGATGATGACATCAACAAAATTCCAGTAGGACAGCCAATTGTCACGCCAGCTTCTAGCAAAAGAATTAGGAGGGATGATACTTCTAACGAGTTTGTTCGTAGCAGGCGAAATTCATATTTTGTCAAAAAACGTAAGCATAAAGACCATGGCAGTGTATCCCAAACCAAAAGAAGAATTGGAGAAAGTTGTGTGGAAGGAATTCCTAACTCTTCAGATTGTGATGTTGACGTGACTCTGCCAGAGAAAGCAAGTAATGATGAAATTAACAAAATACCAGTGGGAGAGCCAATTGTCACCCTAGATTCTAGCAAAAGAATTTGGAGGGTTGATAGTTCTAATGAGCTCGCTCATACTAGGCGAAGTTCGAGAAGCAAGACAGTGTCTACTAATTTTGCAGAGATGTTAAAGACCAAAACTGGTATTCAGCTTCTTCTCTTCTTTTTATTGCACGACAAAAGGTTTCTAACTTGTTAATTGAACAAATCTTGTTGGCCAATGACTAGTTTTTGTAGTCTGCTGTGTATTCTCTTGTTTGAATTATTCTTGTTTATTAATTTTAGTTCTGCAACAAATGCCCTAGGTGATGAACAAACAATCATCAATGGAAATGTGGCATTGAGCCCACCTTTTACATCTAACAGGAGGCCTGTGACCCAAGATGAGAAAAATAATGCTTTGCTAATGGCACAAGCAGTATCAACCACTGACAGTTTCACAGTAGTCATGAGACCTACTCATGTATATAAGAGATTTTATATGGTAAGCATTTCATTTTCAATCTTATTTTACCTTCTCTAAACTTTGTTAATCTCTTTTACTTTATTCTTCCATATTTTGAAATTAATTGCTGGATGACTCCCTATGTAAAATTGTTGACCTCATATCATCCTGGTTTTGCTTCGTCAGGCTATTCCTGCAAGTTGGATGTCAAAGTATCTCACCCTGGAGAATCAAGATGTGATTCTTCGTTTGAATGAGAAAACATGGATCACCCGATTTCAATTTTGCAAACCTCGTTGCTCTGGAGGCCTGTCTGGCGGCTGGAAGAATTTTGCTGTAGATAACCACTTAGACGAATTTGATGTCTGTGTGTTCGGCCCAGACAACCCAGGAACCAAACCTATGGTCCTAAATGTCAGCATTTTCCGAGTGGTGAATGCTGTGGTTCCACTAACCCAAGTGGCCCCCGCTTCCTTACAGCTTTGAAAAGTTGTCCCTGATGCGGAAAGAAAACTGCTTGTTTATCTAGGCTCTGGGCCTTTGTAAATTGCTGTTAACTGGTGTTGGAAGTATTTCGCGGTTCGCTTGACTTTTGGACTGTACTTTGTAAATTACATGTAATATATTGTCGGATTACTTTATGCAACTGGTCTTACACTTGTGGTAGACTAATTATGATAAGCTTTGATGTACAACTTATGCGTTCAACTAAGCTGTCATTTGAGAGTACTGCATTTTGGGAGATTAGGAATTAGGAGTTTGAACATTTTAGAAATGTTTCACAATATTCTCTGTTCAACAACAAAGCCTCCTTTGTTGTTACCTCTATATTGAAACCATCATCTGAGCCTGGGTCACTGAAGAAGATTCAAATTTAACAACTTGGATGACGAACTTTGTAATTGATTGTATGGATTAGCTGAATTGCTCAAAAGAAAGCTGGATGCAACTTTTGTGATTGACATGTAGCAATGAAATTCTAAGATAAGTAATCATTTAATGTGATTTGTGATAATATCATGTGCCATATTAGTTTAAGATATAATCTTGTCCAAACCTAATAAGCATTACAATTTTATTTAAAAAATAATGTCAGGCGCTAATATTGACAGCCTTCTCTTCCATTTATTCTTGATTTTTTTATGTGTTTTCATTTATTATGGAGGTCATGGTTTATGTACCCCTCCTTGTGTATAAATTTCAGTTTCTGATTTATATTACCGGTCCTGCCTAACCCCACCTTCTGGTGGTTTAAAAAAAAAAAAAATCCTCTATCGTGCAAGATTTTCCAGCCGTTCTATTACGATGAATAAGGTGAAATTTCTGTAACTATTTTCGTCTTCCTATAAATAAAAACTTATTATATGAATTGATGCGTCACTCCGTGTAATTTCTTGTTTATTTCTGTAACTTTTTGTGTCTTCACTCCTTACATTTCATTGGAGGGCCGCATCGGTGTCATTTCTTAGAAAAGAAAAATTAATGTTTTTCTTCGATTAAACGATATCATATTAAATGACGGCAGTTTGATGCACACAGGTCAATTATGGCTATAGCCATAATCAGGATCGTTTGATAAGTTTAGCAGCCATTGTTAAATATTACCTGAGCATTTAATCACTACAGCAAAGACTATGTGTTATGGCTGATCCCATCAGCCCTGAACAGTTAAGAGATAAGAGACTATTATTATTCTATTAATCCTCTTCTAGTTTTCATAACAGAGCAAACTGCAAAGAGTATGACTGTCTTTTCCAGAAAAGGAAGCTCTCTGTTTTTTGGTTTAAGTGATAAAGTTTCCAAGGATGGCTAGAAAGAAATACTAAGAAAAAAGACCAACCATCTTCAAGGTCCTAACTGACGACTTCTCCAAACGCTTGGTAGTACCAGTACTGTTTCTTCTTTCATTTTTTGTATGCATTTACTGACCTTTATTCGAAGCATTACAAAACCTGTCTGTTGCACAAGAGCCTTCTCCTTTTTACGTTTGTGTTCTTAATTATTACCACTGATTGATTTTCATGCAAACCATGTTCTCATACGAATTAAATAACCTTCTTTGTAAAATATCAGCGACCATGAGTGCAGGTTCTTTGCACCAGGGGTGGCCGAAAATATATTTTCGGAAAAGATTGGAGATTTTACTGAAAGTTGGACAATTTCATTTTTTCACCCCTCACATTTGCAATGATACTTTGTTGCCCCTCGAATTTGACGTTTCTATATAGAATAACGTAATAGCCTATCTTGATTTATTTATTTAAAAAAAAAAAAAAAAAAACCCCTCTTGACTCTGGCACTCTTTTCACAGTACTAGCAATTCTCACCTTCAATTAATGCTGCATTTGCACTCCTGGCTATAACAGATTTCATGCCTTTCTGTTGTTGACTCCATTTTGAGGATACCTGATTTTATTTTCTAGTGTATGCCGCCAGCTTTTTTCAAGAACTTTAACGGAAGATCACTAGGAAAGTGCATGGTTGACAGTCCTATGGGGGGACATTGGGCTGTAAATGTGGAAGAAAACGGGAATCGCTTGTATTTTGGAAGTGGGAGGCAGGATTTTGTAAAAGATCATTGCTTAGGATATGGTAATTTTCTTGTTTTCAAATAGTGGTAAATCAAAGTTCAGAATCAAAATCTATTATAAGACCTACTCCGAGAAGATTATAATAAAGCCAGCCACAAGACGACCAATGATCACCCTAACTTGCACACAAAGCATGAAAATCAAAACGAAGCTAGACCTACAACTCTGCAGTGCAAGCATGAGACTTGCAACGCTATCAACAGAAAGAAACCAACCAATTACTTAAACACGAGTACGTGCATGGAACGGGAGAGTTGTATCAAATAGCATCTTATTACATAAATATTATTCAAAGTTATACTTTTTCTTAATTTGGAGTTGAATGCATGTGTAGATTGGCTGTAGAAGGTCAAAGAAGAAACCTGTTATTGAAGGAGTGAAGAAAGCACTAAGAAAATCACCATGTCACTCGTTTAAGTCACAGAATTTCTATTTCATTGTACCTTCAATGAACACCCGCAAACAGTATGTGATAAGGTTCCTGCAAAAGATTTATCACACACTAACTTCAAAACTTTGCTCGTGCAAAAGACAGGAAAGAGACATAGCCCACGACTGATAATTTCACCACTTTTTAGTTTTAACTTCTCAAATGCAAGCCAAACTCATTTTCCATCCAAAATTTTCATGAATTCATTGCATGAGTTGCATCTGAGAAATCTCTATATCTGAGTTGGCAAAATAAGAATGCTGAAGATTGAGTTAGATACCAATAAATTAACACAAACTAGAATGATGATGTGAAAGTTCAAAAAAAGGAGATCAGGACCACCATAAGGAGAATATGCTCATAGGAACAGGCCCTCTTTAAGAGAATTATGCTGTTGCAAAAAAACTGCCTCAACCAACTGTCCAGAAGTAATGCTTGGCTTCCTCAGGCTGTCAGGCAGAAGGTCTCTGACACGCAGAGAAGAGTTGCCAACTAATGAATGCCATCACCAACGAAGTAAAAAGTTCAAAGCCCACCACCTTTGGAAATTGCCATCCCAGTCCCCGCCTCAAATAGCTGCAAAGGCCATATATCAGAATAATAAGGGTATTGACAAGTACTATTCTTTACACAGGCTGTTCCAAACCATGCAAGCAAAATGCTTTTAATTGGTGATCACTGCATGGATGCTATAAGGTCAACCACCATATGGTTTTAAAAGATACATCATTTGGGGTTTGTGGACAGTTTATTATGGGAAAATGAAGCCAAGTTTACAGGTTCAAAAGTAATTAAGAAAGACCATAAATTAGGCCTCCCAAATGTTTGTATTTCCAAATTGATGGATTTGAAGTAAATTAACCCAGTTTTAACATCAGAAAAAAACTCAAATCTCGCAAACGTTTTAGTAAAGAAAACAATGTTACAATGAAGGTTGAAGAACAAACCTTGTAATAGATGGCATGGTTGCAACAATCCCAGCACATGCATATATTATGGGAATCAACGTCTTCGGTTTGTTTTTGCGAAGCCACATCAAAGATCCCAATGCAGCAAGGGAAATACTCAACACCTGAAATCATAATTAAATCAGGATACAGATAATTTAACCCTCGACTGGAAACAAGTGGACAGACATATCAGCTCCATTTCCACCGGGAAAAAATTGAGCTACTTCCCATCTTGCTGAAATTTATGCATTATGAGATCAAAAATTGCATGGTGCAAACAGAAATCAGTTAGAAAAGTAACTTCTGTCAACTGAGAGAACAAATTTACCAAATTTGCATTAGCTTCTAGCCCTTGAAGAAGGTAGTCCCAAGTAAACTCTAGTCCTCTAGCACCCACCCAAAGTGGAGCCAATCTATGTAGAACAGAATCAGCAAAAGCCCACCCTGCCAGCATGGAGAAAGAAGTGAGATAGTAACTTTGAAGTTTAAGATTACAGTTTTGACAAGTCTAAAAGGAAAGAGCAAGGACCTCATTCCCACTACTTACAACTAAGTTCACATGCAGTCACAAATAAATTAAAAAAAAACCTTTTGCTTTAGAAATTAATAAAAGAAGATAAAGAAATTAACATGTATATAGCTCTCTCTCTGTGCGCACATGTGAGTGTGTTTTAACAAAATAACTGAATCAAGGATTACCCACCCAGTCCAACAGCTTGAAATTTATGATTCTGAGAAATGTTCCTGTGAGTCAACTGGGTTAAGGCAAAGTAAAGCCCAGCAACATCTATAAAACCGATCAATGCTTTCAACAGTTCCTGAAGAAAAACGACATTCTTGATTGTATGATGAACAAACCACCGGAAGTAAACCATCATAAACAAAGGCATTATCTAAGTAAGAATAAAAGCTAGCTACCCCACTCATACCGGCTAATAGAGCAATCAAATACTAATCTTGCACAGACTTGCGATCATCTTTCGTAACGTTTCATGACTTTCAAAACACATAATATTTATACAGCCTTGCAGTATATAATGGTCATAAAATATACAACACCAACTTGAATTTGTAAAGAACTACTTACTAGCATGCATCATCTCTTTTATCTCTAATATCTCTGAAGTGTATTCACCAAAGAATAAATAAAAATCAACTTATGTGGAATAGAAAGTAAGGAAATTAAGAATGTGATAACCGTACAATGATGAAAATCAATTATTATTATACCAACGAAGCTGATCAAAATTTGCCTCTCTCGTTACATGTATTATCTAGCTTTGTGAGATATAAATTTCAAAATCAGCAAACTATTACAAGTTAAGCTAAAAAAAATTTCAACTTGGAAAGATTAAAAAAAAAAAAAAAAGTACCTGATATGGATCGAAGTTATCATTCTCCGATACCTTAAGAAACGTCGCTAAGCAAACAAGCTGCACAAGTAACAATTCAAATTTCAAATAATTTACAGCTTAAGTACATTAAATTATGAGTTAACCAAGCGTACAAACCTTAACAAGAGCTGTGCCGAGATAAACGAGAGCCGCTTTCACAGAGGTACCAAGTGTATCATACTCGGATCTGCACAAGTATAATGTAAATTAGCCTCCAAAGACAAGTTACAGATCTAAAAATTTTGACGCGGGATAGTGGCGGTACAAGGGCGTGGCGGAGTAGTAGACTGCGTGAGGGCCGAAAGTCAGAATCGCACAGTTGAAGAAATGAAAAACCGTCATCTTTACCTAACCTTCCTCTCTCCGCCACGGAAACCGCTGTGGTGATCCAACAACAAGTAGGAAGCGAGAGAGTTCAAGCTCGCAAGTCAGTCCCTTAGATTTTATTTTTATTTTTATCCCGTAATCTGCAGGCTGTAATCAGAGTTTCTGATGATGGTTCAGGAGGGAAGAAACCGATGACTAGGCCGGATCTTTCTTTCTAATTGGGCTGGGACCGGGCCCGTGGCTTCCAGGTCCACATCTGTTGTAGACCCCCAATGGACATTCTTATAGACCCTGACCCTCTTTTATTTGGCGGGTGTCAATATAAAAATTGGGGGCTAAATAGAAACTCTCTCGATCCTAATGTGCAGATCGCTAAATTTAATTTGCAGAGACTGAATGTCACTTATCGGCGGGGGAGATTTTTTTTTTTTTTTTTTGTGGGAGAGAGAAACTAATCTGATATTTGATTGGGAGAGTTTTGAAGAGCGTTACGAAGAGTGAGTACATTACCAAGTCAAATTACTCAATTAAATTTCACATTTTTAATATGATATATTATCTATCTTTCCCCTCAATTGGAATTTTGTTTGCCAATATGAATGTCTGTTCGATAGTTACAGTATGGTACCTAATATGTTGGGTACAATTAATTGACAATATATGAATATTTAACGACTTTTTTAATTTTATGGAATGTCTTTCATAGATTAGAATTTGGCATGTACATGTGCAACTGTTAAGACAAAAACAGGTAAGGTTGAAATGTTTCCTACAACAGCTCTTGCCTGCTAAAACTCCAAATATGCGTTTCCAATTCCCAATTTGAACCGGTCTGATTGTTTTTTTTCACTCTGATGAGACCGCCTATACGAAAACAAACACATTCTTTGCGAAATGATCTTTTATATATATCCATCTCAAAGCATTACGCATAGCCGGTAACATATATGGAGAATTAATATTTAATAAGATCGAGCAAGAAAAATTTATGTCGCTTTTTTTCTTTTCTTTTTTGTTGCTGTCTAGTAAATAGTAATGCGTGCCTAACGGAAATGTGGCTGTATGAATTTCTTTCACATCATATTCAAGCTTAATTTATAGTTCTAGTGCGATATGAACATTGATTACTATCATAATTAATCAGTACTACAATACCAAAAAACGATATAAAATATGATGGATTCTTCTATCTTACATGCATGTAAGATATATTCCTCTTACATGAACAGTGCATGAGCCCCACACATACATTGTTCGTGTGAGGAGAATATATGTTTCATACATATAAAATAGGGATTGCCAAATTGGATTAGTATGAAGTTCAAAGTACTGTGCTATACGTCATGGGAGCAGTTATTCCCTCACGAAAGGGAAACAAGGATTTATTTTGCTGATGTTGACATTCAAGGACTAGTTTTTAATTATATCTCATTGAGGAAGAGAGCTGGACAATTTGACAGCCCAAAAGCAGTTTTCTTTCTGGCATTTAGAAAGAGCCAAAGAAACCAGCAAGTGAATGAGAAACATAACCTTTAATTGAGGCAATTAGCCAAACGCCTATATGGCCGTATGTGAAAAAAAGAAGCACAAATGTGGTCCAGATGAGTATGGGAAATTGGGACTGCGACGGTGTCATAATAATACTAAAAAGCCATCATTCCCAAACAACACATAAAGAAATTTAAGGAAGATAGGAAATAAATAGAGAGAGTGGGAATGTAGGCGATAATGAATAGTAGTGTAAACAACATCCCCACACCCCCACTTTTTTAAAGATAGAGGTGAGAAAAATCTAAACTAATTTTTTTAGTCCATAATTTTTGGAGATTAAATTAAGATAAATCTATATTTGTTTTGAGTTAAAATATTGTTATTAATTTTTTCTTTTTGGATAGTTAAATTATTGGTATCAGCGACGTATCTCAAATATTTGGGATTAAACAATGAAATATCAATTCATAGGATTAAGCAATGAAATATTAGGTCAGTAGGTAACTGTAAAAAATTATGAAATTAAGCAACGTAACAAATGTGAAAAAAAAATGGCCTCCCGGGGGTTTTAATGTAGGGGGGCAGCGTCCATTCTGAAAATCCTAACAAGAACTGCTTGCAGGCACATGATCGCCCTGAAAGTGGGTCCCTTGATATAAGTACGTACAATCCATGAGATTACGTTAATCTAGGGTACGTTTGATTTTGATCAAGACTCAAGAGAGAGGTTGCTCTATTTTGATGAAGGCAGCAAATGAAATCCCACGGTTGGCACGTGACCTTTTTTAAAAAAATTTAAAAAAAAAAAAAAAAAACAAAGTCACGTAACAAAAATCAAAATGAAAAGATATCACTTTATCTCTTACTTTCCGTTCGATTGGAGATTGCTTCTTAGACTTTTTAACAAATACGGATGATTCCACCCTTTTGATCTGATCTGTGTAAATTTACTTCGGGGCTCCACTTCTGTTCTTTGAAAGAGATAATGTGAAGAAGAACCGTACTGGTTTTTTAAAATTTCAAGAAAATCTTGATGTGTGATAGAGAGAGAATTTTGCCTGTGAAGGAGTGTAAGAGAAGAAGTTACAGATCCGTCGCCTTCAATTGAATTCACCCAAACCGAACCGATGTAACTCTTTGAGTGACCGCGACCGCGACAGATGATGCAGAGGGCAGGAATTTCAAACAAGTCAATGAAATAATTGAATTATGCTTCCCCATCACAACTTGTCTCTTTTTTTATTTTTATTTTTCAATTATCATCCGCCCCCCACCCCCGGCCTCCACACAAATAACATAACAAAGTATCAATCTGCTATTTGCTATTTCGATGTTAAATCTTTCCGCAGTATCAAAATCTGAAATTGGGAATATACTTTCTTCTGCGTATAACTTTATTTGATCAGTGAACTTAGGTAACAAATTAAATCAATAAGTAATGCTACCAATTAGCCACTCGGCCAAAGGCCCGCTGGTTAGGGCTGCTGTTCTTGGAGGATAGTAGTTTGAATTCCCACAAGTACAATGTAAGAATATTTTCTTCCTTAATTATATAAGGTAGTATTCTCTCTTATCCAAGTATGAGTGGAGTAGACATACATCGAATATTAATGAGAGTTAACATATAGGCAGAGATTGGTTTCATTAATAGTCGGATTTGTAAATATCAGTTATAGTTTTATGTAATATAAGTTGTAGTTTTAGTAATAGTCTCATATAATAAGAAAAAATAATGCGACCAATTAATGAAATTTTAAACTTTTTTCTAACAATGCATTGATATTCTTTCTTAAACTTGAAAAACTTATATATATATTAGTTTTTTAGTTAGAGATTTTAAAATATGGGAAAAAACTGTAAGGTTTTAAAGTTTTTTTAGATTTTTCCGCACTTTAAAATGCTAAATGAAAAAATTTCTATATATAAATATATATAAAACCTCAATATGCAAAATCTAACTTCTTGTAATCTTTGATTTTTTTTTTGTTTTTTAAACAGAGATATGCTCCTTTAGTCAAAAATTTTCAAGTCAATTAGGGTTTACCTCCAGTACCGATAAGATTAATTTTAGGTGCTCTTTTATCCCAACCTCCCCCACCTTTTTTTCCCCCCTAAAATTTCTTGCTTGAGATTTGTAAGAACAAAATAATCTAGTGTGGGGCTGGCGTAGGTAGGGTCTGACTTCAGTCACTTTAGTTTTCACCTTCTTTCCCAAATATACGGGCCAGTTAATTATTGTTGCTCGGGAATCCTAGCCACCTCCGAGAAGCTGCTTATGCTTACGAACTATTCTAATTTCCCAGCTGGCCCTCTGCCCGCAGCCGGTGGCGCGTTGTGTGAAACAGTGAACCATTTCTCTCCTTTTATGGGGAAAAAATAGTTGCTGTCACTGTCATTTTAAGTTCACGATCAATCAATTATATTGACCGTTTTATTAAACCAGACTTTATTTGACCGCATTGTACGTCTAGTAAATAAATTTTTATCTTGAGGAAAGCAAATTAAAGAAAGCAACGCAGTCCATCCCTTTTCGGAGTATTAAACTCTCTTATGTCATTCACCAAGACGTGAGAAAATTCTACAGAAGCAGCAAAAGGACTCGATCGTGTCATGTGTCATTCTATATATTGTTGTTAATACTTAATTATATGATGTAATGTCGTGGTGCACGTCAGCCTAAACGGCGTAGATTTCGGTGATTCCTTGCTTTCTCTTCTGTCCTTCTCCCAACATTACTCAAAGCATCATGCAGTGGGAGAAGGTGAGAAAGATGTTCTATTTTCAAAGCAACACATGCCCCTATCCTAATCTCACGAATCACTATGAAGAACCTAATATTCTTCCAAATGATCCGTAGTTATTTAATTTATTTATTCGTCCAGACAAAGCAAGAAGATAACAAATATAATATCGCTAGCTAACTATCAGCTACTTGGTTACCTTCCAAAAATCACACATTCAAATTTAATTCTACCTAAACTCTGGATGTTATACACAGCGGCCCTCAACTTTTCATTTAATGCACGATGAATTCAGTACCGACATGATTTTTAATTTGCTGCTCTTTTTAATAAGCCTATATACACATATGATCGGAGAGCTAGGAGGATCCCATGCAAATTCATGCCCAGTAAAGTGGTACTATGCTTAAAATCAACAGCTTAATTATTTAAACGAGAGTTGAGAAATATATATGTAGTTTCAAGGCGAATATAATTAAAGGTAAAAGAATAATCAAAACATAAACAAGAGAAAAGACAAACACATGGAATATGGAATATAGCCAAAGCATTTGACAACAGAGCAAGAGAGCCGTGGAGGGACATGTTGACCGGATATATATCCCCCCTGCTTACTATTCAAAAATCCAAAGAAAGAGAGAGAATTAATTAGCGTTAATAAATAAAGTAAGCATCCTGCAGAAGAAGCTAAAAGAGTTTCATTTCCCGGAGAATCTAGAGCGCATCAGGCGCTGACCGTGGCTTCGGAAAGTATTTAACAAATGATTAAACATTTTTCTAGTCATCTTGTTGTTACTGTTATCAGCTAATAAACAAATGGAGAAGGCCCCGGACCCATGGCCGTGGGATTGCGAGCTCAATTTGTTAAACATTTTAAATATTGGTTTTGAGAATACGGAGAAAATAACAACAAGAGAAGAGAACAAACAGGAGCTTATCACCCAGACAAGGTCACGTCCGTAAGGTCACGTGATGAGAAGCCACGTTGACGCCGAGGAATATGGTCTTTCTTTGTGGCTTTCCACGCGCGGGTGGGGCTCGACAGCTTGGAATATTTCGACACGGAGAGGGAATATTGGATTTGCATTACATTAGACAAATACTAGCCGTTGAATTTATCCCCCCTCCCCCTCCATTTTAATTCTTTTAAACATTCCCACTCGCCTTTTCCTTCACTCGCCACAGGATTACCGCGGCAGCTGAGGCGCGTGGATTACTAATTTTTTTTCAAACGGGTCCCACTTCCCGCGGAGAGTTGCATGTGGGTTTGTGACCCTAGTGTCGCCGGACGCCCCAGCCAATCTGACACTTCTACCCTCTCAATTATAGTCCATATTCCTTTTCCCCTTCCTTATTACTCACGTCACGAGACCATTTTAGTTTCTGAAATTTTTCAATTTTTTATTTTTTTTGGTTGGGAATTTTCATTGGCAGTTCGCACGTGTACAGCTCCATACCTAAATGGCAACGTGGTAAAATGCTGCGTGCACTCAAGCTTATACTAAAGTTTAGAGAATCTTCTGTTCTTGCCCATTTAAAATGAGTCATTTATCTGTGACTTATTAGACTAGAGCTGGCATGGCAATTGGTCGGTCTAGGCGGATTTAAATTAAAGCTAGTTAAAAGAAGAATTTAGTAATAGAGCTGTCGTGTAAAAAATCTAATGTTTCATGCTACGTGCGAATTAGTATTATTAATTAAGGGAAATTTAAGGAGGTTTGTTTGCATGATGTCAATCCCAAAACCAAATGTATGTTAGGTTTTCTCACCCCAAAAGGAAAAAAAAAAATTGTTGAATAAGAATTAATGTGTATGTGTATAGCGTACATGCCATGCCTGCATGGATGGCAGTGACTACTAATAAGTATAGGTATAGGTTTGAACAGAGATATCTTGGCCTGCCAGTAATCCTCATTCATGAAATAAAATGAGGGAATATTCTAATTAAAGAGAAGCTAAGATTGATAAATAAAATAAAATATTTAAGATGTAATAGAAACAAAAAGAGTAGGGGAATTTAAATGGGTCGCGATCCATCAACATAGAAGAGAGAGAGAGAGAGAGAGAGAGAGAGAGAGAGACTCGGTTTCGTTCCAAATATTCCATTGAACAGTGCCCCGTTTGGCGTTTAATTATGTCTCGAATTCCAACCATTCCCTGCTGCATAAACCTCCATTATATCCCTGTATCCAGCAACCCTCCTTTTTCATTCATTCTTCGTTATAAATATTTTAAGTCAAAAAAATTGAAAAAAAGAAAGAAAAGAGAGCTCTCTGGTCCTCTCCCAGGAGAAAGGTGATCTGATTCCTTTGCGTCCTTAAATACACAACTTCCCCTTTTCACTAACTTTTCCTTTAAACTATCACCCCCAGAAAAACTCACTTACTTTCCCTTTTGCTTTCATAATTTAATAATCTGACTAATAGTCTTCCTCTGCAATTCCTTTACCCCCTCCCCTTTTCCTCTGATCTTTCTCTCAACCCTAGGGCTAGGAAGCCTACTAAAAGCCTTCCTATTCACTCACCTTCAACACATTACAAATCATAAGGCACTCATGATATAATCACAACCACTCTTTTCAGCTCTCCTTTCAAAGTTTTCTTTCACCTTTTTGTTTCCTTATTTATTCTTGTCAAACATCTTCCACCATTTCAAACTTCTCTCCTTTTCTTGTCAATATTTACTTAGATCCTTCTTACTACCATCCTCACCTAATGTTCTCAAGCATGAACCCCTTAATTAGAACTGCTTCTTTATCACCCATGCCTGATCTTTCCTTGCAGATCAGCCCGCCATCTGCTTCAGATTGTGAAGCTAATAATAATAAGGAAGTTCGGTTTGATGGGTTAGTGAGAAATAGTTATGCATTCTACAGTGATGGGGGCTCCACCACCGACTCCGCTAGCAGCGGAAGCGATTTAAGCCATGAGAATCGCTTTTATAACCCTGCAGAGAGGAGTTACAATCTTGGCCCCAGTGAGCCCATGTTGAGTCTTGGGTTTGAAATGGCAGATTTATGCCCACCTCCACCACAGCAACTGCCGAGAACAATTAATCATCACCAGCAATACCAGCCTCAAATCCATGGCCATGAGTTCAAGAGGAATGCAAGGATGATTAGTGGAGTCAAGAGAAGCGTCAGAGCTCCCAGAATGAGATGGACAACAACTCTTCATGCCCATTTTGTTCATGCAGTCCAGCTTCTTGGCGGCCATGAAAGTAATTAATAAAAATACAAATTTCCCACCGATTTGTTCTGTATCTCACGCTTAATTATTTTTGAGTTGATCATATATTAGTTTGACTGAACCGAGAAACTAAGTTTTTCTTTTTCTTTTTCCCTTTTGTACTGGAAAATGTCGCAGGAGCAACTCCAAAATCCGTCTTAGAGTTGATGAATGTGAAGGATCTAACCCTAGCTCACGTGAAGAGTCACTTGCAGGTGGGGTAACTGTTTACAGTCTTCATGGCTTTAAACTTATGTATGGTTAGATTTTATTATGATTCTCCTTCTCATAGTTGTTAATATATTGCACCTTTTATCGTATTCTAATTTTGTATTTGCTATGATTCATTTGTAATGGTTGGTTGAGAACAAAGGGATAAGGACAAAATGGCATCTAGATTGTAATCTAAAGCTACATGGACTTTTTTCTCATTTTTCTTTTTTTCTTTTTTTCTGTGGGTGTTCATGCAGATGTATAGAACAGTGAAGAGCACCGACAAAGGATCAGGTAAATTGGATTGTCCCTCAAACAACCCCAAATGTTATTTGATCTCTTCAATTATTCTTTTTGTTTGGGGGCTTGGTGATCCAATAGTGTGACAGAAAATCTCCATTATTTGATCCACTGTTCCCCAACTGATGCAAAATGATTTTGGGATTGGACTGACTTCAGTCCATGTGATGAATTATTCGCTCGGTGTCTGATAAAGCTAGAGCATTAACTCTATGCATGTATAATGCATAATTACATTGCAGGTCAAGGCCAGACAGATATGGGATTAAACCAACGGACAGGGGTTGTTGATCTGGAAGGAGGATTATCTTGTGCAAAATCTGATACCAATTCTTCTCTTCACCCAACACCATCATCACCACAAGCAACATCACAACAGAAACGCCAAAGGTTAGTGCTGTATTTTTTTCTTTTACATTGGAGCCCATTAACTCAATGTGAACATACATATATACATGCACGCATGTACACAATAGCCTTGGTTGCGAATTTTTTGGTCATACACTGTGTTTGTCTCTGTCTGTACTCGTGGTGTAGACAAATGGATTTTATTAATCTAGGTATGAAGTTGGATTTTGATGAACACTAACCTAGGGTTTGTAGATCCATTGAAAAGTTGACGAGTGTGGCCTCGGTAGTAACAGTTTCCACTCGCGGCCCATATCACATCCATTAGATGGTGAACGTGTTGATCCCAAATTCTCAATATTATATTTATTTGCCACAAAAGTCAAGGGTTTTGTTCAAATCTCAAAGTCGTTGTAATCTCAACGGGTAAGTTTTTCGCGCCTTCATAAATCATGGCAGGCTAGATAGGCTCCCTGGAATCAGATATGTCCTTTGCCCGGTCTAGTAATTAATGTTTTGTTGGATGAATTTTGTTGACTTCGGCCACTACTGTGGAAGATTCAGTTTTAATTTGTGTTCCAAAAGGTATACTTAGAGTACTGATCCAAGCACTCTATTCATGAACGTCAAGTCCCAAAATAGATGTGCGCATTTAGTATACTGAACCTCATGCTGCATGACATTTCACCCCCTTTGCCTTGCCGAATGATGCACATATTATACCCAAATCTGATATTATAGCACACCAAGATCTTAATGAAGTATATCCTCTCACTAGATCAGCATCAAGTTCTCAATGATCTGCTTTTCGATGTTTATATTCAACCCTAGATGTTAAAAATATATCTGTTAAAAAATCAAAAAAAAAAACTACAAGTGTTAATCACTGTCCGAGGAGGAGTTTCAATCCCGATGTGCATATGCAAAGGAGTTTTTATTTTTAATATTTAATTGATCCAACCTATTCTATTGAGGCCTAAATGTACAGATGGACTTGAAGCTACCTTAGATAGGTCATAATTTCTCACTGTAACAGCAATAAATGATAATATAATACCTGCAAATTCCTGTATAATTTTATAGTTACGACTTACGAGAAAAACAAAACGATATATTAGTCAGCATTGATGCCCCAATTTATTACAATACTATAACACGTTGAAGTTTTGCCCATAGAATTCTACAATCGATCAAGGCATCAATTACCTTAAAGTTACTTTTGATTTACACTACTAAGTGCTAATAATTTGCTGCAATCTGTCCTTTTTTTTGGGGTAAATTATGAACAGAGGCTCATTGCCATCAATGGAGACAAACAACAGGAGCATATCAAACTCTGGAAATGCAATGACATATTCCCATTTCAAGGCAAATGACACGAAGGTAAGATTATGTGAATTTGACCCCCTTGCCCATGTTGTTGACTTGAATTAATTAATTATAATTAATTTTGCAGCTGTAATTAATTACTGACGTATTTTGAATTTTAATAGGGGGACGGACGCAAGACAGCCGTCCATATGTCTGATAATAACAAGGTGGAAGTGGAGAGGTTGGACTCTAGCTCTTTGACAGCTTCTGATGATAAGTTGCTAAATCTTGAGTTCACTCTTGGAAGGCCAAGTTGGCAAATGGATTATGCTGATCAATCTTCAAATCATGAGTTAACCCTTCTCCATTGTTAAACATTACCAACCAAGTCCATTAATTAAATATAATGCTTTTTCAATTAGTTCCGAATGTGGAGTCTCTAATTTTTCCTAACTTGTTTGAAGCTCTTTGAGTTTTGTCTGCAATCAGATAAACGGTATTGAATGGAAAGATCTAACTCAAGCTCTTATATGTTTTTTTTTTCTGGAGTCATAAGAGTTCATAGATTTATCTAAATAGTGCAATATCAAAGGTTCCTCATATATTTTGATGATGGTTCTGTGGAAAGAAACATACTGCAGTACCCCATTTTGATAACTTTCAGCGATGGTCCAGTAATGGTCCTTGACTAGGGCGCTACGTGACACCCCGACTGGTCATGAATAATATGGACAGGTGGAATAAAACTTTAGTGCGAAATATCTGTGAGTGTTATGTCAATCATATTCACCATTGTTGCTGTGCATATCGAGCAAGTGTTCTCCTGCCCTTCTTGACTTTGAGGATATATAGATGATTGTAGGTTTGAATCAGGTTTTTCAATTTACATGTCATCTCTAATTAAGACCGTATCTAGATGTATTCCATTTTCAAACGATCGATAAGGTTTGAACAGACAGATGCCCTTTTTTTTTTTTTTTTTTGGGATTGGGAACAGACAGATACCTACTAAAGGAAATAGTGTATTCGGTATTCCCCATTGGGAATTGGCATATACTTATCATCCATGAAATTTGCCCCTGTTGGGATACCATTCAGGAATTTGCTATCTACCGAAAATAATATACCTTTTGGAATTCTTATGAGACTATATAATACTGGAGGGAGTAACTTATTATTACTCAGAGAATTAATATCATGTTATATATATAGAGAAGCCAAATTATATTATATTTTATGCTATAATTTTTTTATATTTTATATTATATTTGTTGCTTTATCTATGGTGTCTGTGTGTGTATAAAATTGTTAAGCATAGAGAGCCACATTCCAATAGGGATGGCAATGGGATAGGATAGGGTTGGGGAGGCCTACCTCATTCCCCACTCAACTAGAGACTTTAATAAAAACATCACCATATTATAGAGTATTTAAATTATTTTTAAAAAAATCAAAAGTTTAAAATAATATCTTGAAGTGATATCAAAATTGAAAAATGCTTCAAGAGATTAACACCTTAAGAGAAAAAAGAAAACATAACAATATTTTAGAATTGAATAAGAATTATACTGTAGAGTTTTCTTTTACTTATAGTCTATTTATATTAGGTAAAAATAAAAAGACAATTTATTAACCAACATCGTATTTGATTTAAAAAAATATTAAATTAAATTAAAAAATATTTATACATAATGGGGACTGGGGTGGGAGTGGAGTGCAGAGTACAAAATCAAACCCCACTCATTAAGAATTTGGTGATTATTTTTCTCATTATTCCCTATCCATTCTTAAAAATTATTTAAAATTCACCTCATTTAGAGTGAGACCCCAAACCTAGGAGGATTTTGCCATCCCTACGTTTCAAAAATTTGGAGAGTAGAAACTTAGAAATCTACCCCACAATTAATGGGGAGAAATCTACATTACATAAGAAAAATTACCTGTGGAGGCGTGAACATAGTTACTCATCTTTAGGCTGGCTTACTATGGTCTTTGCGTACACATCATAGCCCTTAATCCTAAAGCCGCTCCCATAGTTATTGTGAAGGGGCCCTAGGCTGGGCCACAAGATCAATAATCCAACTATATATCAAGCCCAATTGCAGCAAATGCAGCTTCAGCACAGCTGGCACAGAAAGCGAGAGAGCGAGCTTCTTTTCTACTCATAAATAATTAAAGAGGGATTTTTTTTCGGGCATGTCCAGAAATTCGATCTCAGTGTTGGAATTGTATTGATAGCAATGTAAGTGTAGCATCATTGTGGATTGTCTCTTAGCGTGGAAAATTGGAAATTGTGTTAACGTCAGAGTAATGGAGCACCCTCAGACTCAAGACTCTTGAGCCCAGTTCCTCTGCTATTCATCATCACCGCGTATCTTCTTCTGTTAGATTTTGGGACAAAAATGTATTCCATGTCACTGAAAAAAGCCTAATAGCGCGTTCCTTTCGACTGCCAAAAAAAGGCAGTCGTATAAAATTGAAATGAAAATAGTTGAATTTTTAAATGTTAATTGGCTGATATTGGTTTATTATTTGTTCCATCATATTGTGTTTATACCTCTCCGTAAGACTGCTACCTAAGGATTGACTTAAGAGTTTCTTTACTTTATAATATGTGTAAATTGTGCTCCCACAGCAAGCTCCCGGAGGCTGGTGTGGTGCCCTTTTTTATTAATTCACCTCCACTTTTTCGCAATATGCCTTTTTGCGACGGCGATATTGCGACCATTGTTTCCCTTTATGACGGCGAAAAATGCCGTCGTAAAAAGGTTCTCCGCGACCGGGCATCGCAATTTGTAAAAGGGAAGAAAAAATGAAGGACTCGATTACTTGTGTTGATGACCAGCCGTCGTATAAGACCTTTCACGACGGTAAACAGCCGTCGGCTTAAGGATCTTTTTTTTTTTTTCCCCTTTTAGTCATCACCTGTCTCCATCTTCATTTCTCCCATGCCCCGACTTCCACTACTTTTCCTGCCAATCGTGTAACAGAAATATCATTTGCTCCCTCTCTTCTAAAATTTCAAAATTATAATAATAATAATTTACGACGGAAGTTATCAGTGGCAAGGGCCTTGCACTTATTGCTGGAATGGTGCTTATCACGGAGTTGGGGAAAGTGGCGTGATCAATGTGTCAAACCCAGGTTAGGTTTGACAAACAAGTCTCTGCTTACCTAATAAGTGCCTGAGATAATTTGGAATATATTAAATAATAAATATGCAGAAACGGCCTGATTATGCTCTTAGTTCATATTGTTTCTGTTATTCAATAATGATATTTCATTTATTTGAAGATAGTTTTTTACACTTTAGCCAATTTGATGGTGCACTTCACCTCATCATCCTATATTTGATTCTTCATAAAGATAAATTATTTGTTTGAAAATAGAAATATTACTCAGTAGTTTATTGTTTTGGAATTTAAATGATTAAACTGATCTATCCCTCTTCAGGTATGTGATCAGTAACATTGCTAGATTAATTTCAGTTACTGTAGAATCCACACCCTGTATGGGACAGAGATCCGCAATGTAGCTGGTTCCCACCAGTCAGCATTCTGGTTTCAGGTCAATTAGCGAGGGCCTAGCCAATATGATTTACGTTGTTAATTAATAGTAGTAAGGAAACTGGAGCTAGTTATTCTTCAACAACCATAATGCAAAAACTTGATGAGAACCACAGCTTTTGTAATCCTAATTAGAGAGATAACCCCAGCAATTTTTTTTTTTTTTAATTTTATTCTTATTTTATCTTTTTAAGAATGGAAGTCATGATCCAATGTAAGCTATAGCCAGATGAGTACACTGATTTTTTATTCTATCTCATAAAAAAAGATGGTGCGTGTCGTATACAATGTTCTCCTCTCGCGCCATTTAAAAAATGCTATTTGAAGGAAATATTAAATAAATAAACAAAGGTAAGCATGTCTCTTGCTAGATATTGTTAGTTATGGGATGCTTCATGCTGATTTTAGTCATTTTCTTGTTTTGAGTGGTCTTATAAATAGACTGGAATTTCATTTTGTGTTTTCATATCCCTAACAAACAATGGATCTACTTCTCCCCTTAAGTTCCATTTTTGTTGTCTTTTCATTACTGTTATTTCTCTACAATGCATCCCTTAGAGGGAGAAAGAGTTCTAATGTTAGGAAGACCCAAAAGGCTCCTGAACCAGCTGGTGCATGGCCAATTATTGGCCATCTTCACTTATTAGGTGGTGGTGATCAGCTCCTCTACCGAACACTTGGAGCAATGGCTGATAAGTGGGGACCTGCATTCAACATTCGCCTTGGCAGTCGCTCTGCTTTTGTAGTTAGTAGTTGGGAAGTAGTGAAAGAATGCTTCACAATTAACGACAAGGCACTTGCTTCGCGTCCTAAAACAGCAGCTGCAAAGCACATGGGCTACGATTACGCTGTCTTTGGATTTGCACCTTACACCCCCTTCTGGCGTGAGATGCGGAAAATTGCAACACTTGAACTTCTTTCAAACCGTCGGCTTGAGGCACTCAAGCATGTTCGGATTTCTGAAGTTGATATGGGCCTAAGGGATCTATACGGTTTATGGGCTAAGAATGACTCGCGCCCTGTGCTTGTTGAACTTAAGAAGTGGCTAGAGGACATGACATTGAATATGGTTGTTAGAATGGTGGCTGGAAAACGTTATTTTGGTGCTTCTGCCACCTGTGATGATAGCGAAGCCAGACAGTGCCAGAAGGCAATCAATCAGTTCTTTCATCTGATTGGCATTTTCACAGTTTCAGATGCACTTCCATTCTTTTGGTGGTTGGATTGGCAGGGCCATGAAATGGCAATGAAGAAGACAGCCAAGGAATTGGATGCTATACTTGAGGGCTGGCTGGAGGAGCATCGCCAAAGAAGAGTTTCTGGTGGGATCGAGAGTGAGAGTGAGCAGGACTTCATCGATGTCATGCTGTCTCTGCAGGAGGAAGGACACTTGTCACAGTTTCAGCATAGTGCAGATATTAGCATCAAGTCTACCTGCCTGGTATGTTCAATATTCAGATTCCGAGTAACGTTCATTGACAGATCAATGTCTGAGGAAAAAAAAATATAAAAAAAAAATTGTGACAGTAATGGTTGGTCGGAGCATTAAAAAATACCAAGTAATGGAATTCACCAAATGTTACGTCAGACAAAGTCTTCTTTTCAGTTATTCACTTTATTTCAGGCATGCCTTCCGATGTCATGACTTGCTGAATTATGTTCTTGAGACAAAATAAGATCTTCTTATATGAGTCATCAAATTTAATGTTGATGGCTTTATTTATAAGTTTGTGAATTATCATTGTAGTCATCTGCTGAACTTTTGTGCAGGCACTCATCCTTGGTGGTAGTGATACTACGTCAGGTACCTTGACATGGGCCATCTCTTTACTTCTGAACAACCCCAATATGCTGAAGAAGGCACAAGAAGAATTGGACCAACAAATTGGCATGGACCGGCAGGTTGATGATTCGGATATTAAAAACCTTGTGTATCTCCAAGCCATCATCAAAGAGACCCTCCGCCTATATCCTGCTGGTCCTCTCTTAGGACCACGGGAAGCAATGGAAGATTGCACGGTCGCTGGCTACCATATCCCAGCTGGTACCCGCCTGATCGTAAATGTATGGAAAATTCAAAGGGATCCAAGGGTTTGGAAAAATCCATCTGCTTTCCAACCAGAGAGATTTCTCACAAGCCATACAGATGTTGATTTTAGGGGCCAACAATTTGAACTCATTCCTTTTGGTTCTGGCCGACGGTCGTGCCCTGGTGCATCATTTGCTCTCCAAGTCCTTCACCTGACACTTGCTCGACTCCTTCATGCATTTGAATTAGCAACCCCGTCGGATCAGCCTGTTGACATGACAGAGAGTCCTGGCTTAACAATTCCTAAGGCCACCCCATTGGAGGTCGTCCTTTCTCCTCGCCTCCCTCCCAACCCCTATGGATTTTGACGGTAAATCGAGGCAGTTTTGAGATTTTGCTTATATAAAGCTGCGGAGTTGGTGAATTTAAAGGGTGCAATAAATTATATGTACTTATTACCAATGGGGGATTTATTTGGAAGCTGTTGGGTTGACAAGTGAATCTAAGCCATAGCCCATATGGTTGAATATGTACTGTTGTCTAGTTGTGTACTGTATTCCGCTGTAGTTCTGCTTCCGAAACTAGCTTTGCTATATAATAACACAGTCTCTGTCCAAAAAAAAAAAGTCTAACTTAAAATTTAAAGAGTGATGATACAACCACTAACTCTTATATAAATTTATTTTATATAAATTAATTTGACATTAACTTATTGGTTGAATTAAAATACAAAATAATAAAAATAAATATATAGATGAAAAGATATTTAATCCAACCAATTTAATCATGTCACATAAGTTTATACAAAAAAAAAATTATACAAGAGTTTGTAATTATATTATTACTCAAAATTTAAAACTTGATGTACGTGTGTATTTGGTTGTTTCCTTGTGAGTGCATTATTTTTCGTACATCTTCCACAATATTGAATCAAATATAACACATTGTTGCCACTAGCCAACGATTACCCTTCCGGGCATCGAATTTGGGAGGAGTAATAATAGGGCTATATTCCCTACGCATATGAGCGTGTATACGTACATACATACATACATACATACATACATACATATATGTGTGTGTGTGTGTGTGTGTGTGTGCGCGCGCTCATGTGCGTAGGGAATATATATATATATATATATAGAGAGAGAGAGAGAGAGAGAGAGAGTCATTTTCTAGTGAACGCATCATCACTTTATTAAAGTAAGAATATATATTAAAATACAAGATTTCAATACATTAAAAACTATATTTTTTTATTTGATTGTGGCATCCTTACTTTATTAAAATAAGAATGTTCTCACTAGAGAATTATTATTATTATTATTTGTATAAATTATTTTTTGTGCAAACTTATATGACATAATATCATTAGTTGAGCGAAAATATAAAATAATAAAGATAAATTATATGGGCTATGTGGTGGTTTCATTCAACCAACCTTGCTATGCATATTAGTTTGTACAAAAATAATTTGTACAAAAATTTGTATATTTATTAATTATTGTAATGCAAATTTTAATATATTTGCAAGCGCACAAGTCTATTGAAGTATAAGTTAAGAATAACGAGATTGAACTCAAATAAATTGTCAAATTTTAAGAAAGCCAAATATGATCTAAGTAAATCATGATCTACCCTAATTGAAAAGAAAATATTTGTTTGATAAAATCTAAATTGAAGATGCAAGAGAATTAAAGGCGAGAAAATTAACATGTGAATTCAAGAGATTGAATCTATCAGGGTTTCAGAATTCATCACTATTCAACTTAACAATAACCTAATTATCAATCAATTCTCAATTTTAGAGTGACAATTCAAAACTAATCTCTATCTACTCATAGATATAACAATTAAGTTAGTTAAAATTATTTTTATATAGGTCGTTTCTGTACTTAATATTGTGATATCTAAGCATTTTATGTAAAAAATATTAAATAATAAAAAGTCAAAGTTTTCCTAAACAATGTTAAATAAATAATTTCATGAAAGACAATGAATGAAAAAAAAATCATATATAAACTTTATAGATCCAAACATAAGTTTAGTCAAATATTAACCTTAACAATCAATAATACATGGCAAAATTTGTCAAAAGATTTATTAATATATGACCAAATATATGAAATAAAATCTAAAATATTAAAGCATACGTGTAGGGAATCAATTGAATAAAAGTAAATTAATTAAAACAAAAATCATCGGAATGCAATCCGAATGTAACCCCATCTGATTAAGTTAGGATCATATTCGGATTGAATGAATATTTTAGATTAATTTAGTTTAAGATCGGATCGGATTAAATTCGGATGCCAAAAATCAGCTAAAGTTAGGGGCAACATCGATGTGGTTGCCAATTGCCAAAAAAGGCAAGATTGTCAAGCCAAACTGCGGGCAGAAGCAGAATAATAAGAGCAATAATGACAACAAAGCATTGATTTCCACCAGGGGTCAGTCCATCAAGTGCAATTGCCATGTTTGGAAAAAGATTCTCCTGTTTATCTCCTTCCAAGATCAAGAATCAATCAGTAGAGATCTATGTTCACGAGAACTGAAACAATTAGTCTCCCGTTCTTCCCACAGGCGCAGTATTGGCTGGTCCGTGGGTTGATGCGAGCTTGTGGGTACCAACTAGGTTTGTGGTTGCGGGTTCGGGAATCTGCCCAGTGATGTCGGTGATGTCGATGAGGCTGGTTCGGCTCGTGGCTGCTGGCTAGTTCGTGGATCGTGAGTTTGGACGGTTTCGTGAACTAAGTCCAAGTCAAGATGACAAGTTTTTTGTTCAACCGTTAATATAGTTTATATTTTAGTTTTGATTTCTTCTTCAATTTTTTGTTTGCCTGGGTTTTTGAACTTCGCGAGATGTCGCTGAGTTTGAGAATAGGGATGGCAAAACCCAGGGCCGAGTCTGGGTATTGCAATGATCGAACTCTGTTCGGATGTAATTGGTCCAGGTCTGGATCCGGGTCGGGTTTTAATCTGTATACTCGAATTTTATATTTTTTAATATTATATGTGTATATATTTTTTATTTTTTGTTAATTTTATAAGTTTTAAATTTATTTCAATAAAATTTGACATGAAAATATAAACTTTAAGTATTTAAAACTTTATATATGTATAATAAATGAGTCAAATAAATATAAATATTTAAAATAATATATATTTTATAATATTTTTTTAATAAAATTCGGGTTCTGGGTTTATCAAGTGATGCCCAAAACCGACCCGGCTTCATACCCAGACCGGGTAATACTCGGCCCACAAAGCTCGGGTACGGTCCGGGTCCAGACCGAGCATGTATTTTTGCCACCTCTATTTGACAATATGGAATTTTGATTTTGATTTTCTAATTTGCTTTTGTATTTTAGTTTTTTTTTTGTTTTTTTTAAACGTAATCCAATTGGATTATCCAAATCAACCCGAATTCTATTCGATCCTTAAAAATCCGATTGGATTACACAAATATTATCCGTTTAGATACTGAGCAAATACCCGAATCCGATCCTATGCCAATCCTATTTTTGTGCATGCCTCAATTAATTAATTGCCTTGTTCAATAAAAATATATTAATTACAATTAGATAATAGTATTAACAATTATAGGATTAGAAATAGAGGACAATTATGGAGATAAAATTATGCCCATCAATTATCTTGATATCTCCTCTAAAGTACTTGGTCCGATTGTATTATCTTGCCCTTCTTATCAGAGCAAGTGCCTTGACGTGTAAACAAGCCATTTCCTATTGCCATATACTCTAATTAATTTTTTATCCCGTCATTGATACAGCGCAGACTCGAGAGAGAAATCAAATGGGAAACGGACAGAGAGAAGTCGAATATTTCAATCCAATAACGATGTCTTTGATGTGGGCCTGTGTTAGCTGTTTAATTCCACAAAATGACTAAAAAGGTCGAACGAGAGAGCCATATGGGATTGGAAGTAAGACCATTTGCAAAATTAACAACCAAATCAATCGAGGATGAATATTCAAAATATTGGGCACTAATAAGACTTTGTTGCTGGAAGTGGCGTCATTGCTCTCAGCATTTTGCACTAAATGCCATTTATTATAAAATTCCTGCTTCAACTGATAATGACTTCTCTATTCCTGCAACGAGGAGCTTTTATGTATGCATATCTTATCATAATTTAATAATAAAAGAATACGCAAACTTCCGAAAATGATAATTAATAAAGGGAGATAATTTATGAACAACTTTATCTAGCTTCTGTGTTCAGCTCAGCAGAAAAATGCTAGAAAATATTAATTTTAGTATACAATTTACCGTCCATTATGATGATGGGTTACTAAACAAGCTAAACAATGAACGTTACTTACAATATGACACTGTAATTTGTAAATTAAGTAGTACAATTAATGACTTGGAAAACTTCCAAGAAAGATGAAAACACCTAGCACTACCGGCTTGACAGAAACACCTAAAAATACCCACTTGACAGAGTCACACAGAGAACCTATTTAGTTAATTAATTATTTCTTGATTCCGCACACAGAGCTTATTCAGGCACGAGAAAATCTATAAGACCTAACCTTAAAACTGTGATCTTGTAATCTACCATGAATTTCCTTCTCCCATATCTAGACACCAGCATAGTAGTGGTTGGTGCCTGTGCTACACTTGTCGTTTTCTATTATTTACAAAAATGGTCCAACACCGGCAAAAAACCACCGGAAGCTGCTGGAAAATGGCCGATGATCGGACATCTCCACCTCTTAGCAGGACCCCAACTCCCTCACCTTGCGTTGGGCGCCTTAGCCGACAAGTATGGACCATTATTCAGCATCCGAATTGGCGTGCACCCAGCCCTGGTGGTCAGCAGCTGGGAGATGGCTAAAGAATTGTTCACCAAGCATGATGTTGACATATCCTCTCGCCCCAAGCTCACTGTTGGCAAACTCTTAGGCCACAACTATGCCAATTTTGGGTTCTCTCCTTACAACGCATACTGGCGTGAGATGCGCAAAATAACAGCTTTGGAGCTTCTCTCAAACCGCAGACTTGAGTTACTCAAGCATATTCGGGCTACTGAAGTGGAAGGCGAAATAAAAGAGTTATACAAGATTTGGACCAAGAAAAAGAACGAGTCAGACCAAATTTTGCTTGAGATGAAAAAATGGTTTGGGGACTTGAATTTGAACGTGATTCTAATGATGATCGCTGGGAAAAGGTATTTTGGTGCTAGAGCTGAGAATGATGAGACAGAAGTGAGGCGCTACAGGGCCGCAATAAGGAATTTTTTTCGTTTGGGTGGGGTTTTTTTAGTAAGAGATGCTTTGCCTTTTCTTGGATGGCTTGATATTGGTGGATATGAAAAGGCCATGAAGAAAACTGCCAAAGAATTGGACAGCCTTATTGAGGAATGGATAGAGGAACATCGCCGGAAAAAAGAATCCGGTACCAATCTGGATCTGGACTTCATCGACGTGCTGCTATCCGTTCTTGAAGGTGAAGGTGTTGACCTTTCTGATTTTGATGTTGATACAGTCATCAAAGCCACTACCATGGTATTTGTCTTTCTTTATGCAACAACAGACTTTTATGGATATTATGTGTTTTGATAACCTTGCTTATGTATATATGCTCTCGCTCTCAAAATTAATTTAACTGGATTTTGCAGACTATAATTGTAGGGGCCACTGATACCACGACTGTTAATCTAACATGGGCACTCTCATTACTGCTGAATAATCGCCGCGAATTGGACAAAGTCAAGAAAGAATTGGACTCTGTAGTTGGCAAGGAAAGACTATTACGTGAATCAGATATTGAGAAGTTGGGGTATCTTCAAGCTGTAATAAAGGAGACGCTACGATTGTACCCTGCTGGACCACTTGCAGGAGCAAGACAGTTCACTGAAGATTGCACAGTTGCTGAATACCAAGTCCCAAAAGGAACCCGGCTCGTGCTTAACCTTTGGAAGTTGCAGACAGACCCAAGGGTGTGGTCAGATCCATTGGAATTCAAGCCTGAAAGATTTTTGACCACTCACAAGGATGTTGATGTCAAGGGTCAACATTTTGAACTTCTTCCATTTGGTGGTGGTAGAAGAGCCTGCCCTGGAATATCATTTGCTTTGCAAATGTCACATTTGGCTCTGGCCGCTTTCCTGCATGCATTCGACATATCAACTCCGGGGGAGGCATGGGTTGATATGACTGGAACGGCGGGGTTGACCAACATCAGGGCAACTCCACTTGAAATTCTTTTGAAACCGCGTTTGCCTTCTAATCTCTATGAATAAAATTTGTTCTGAATCAGGATGTAGGTGATGTTATACAAATTCATAGATTTTTGCTTCAGTGGGCTTTGCCGGCTCTTGGCTTGTAATCTATGGTTTCAGAAATAATTCAATTAGGCCACCTGCTAGTACCGAGCTCGAACTTGCTGCTTTATTGCATAGCTTTCATTTTGCATCCCCAACTGATGAACCAGTGGACATGGGTGCGGGAATTTGATTAACTGTTGTTAAAACTATGCCACTTGAACCCTTGGAGTGCTTCTTACTCCAAGGCTTTCTTCTTCACGCAATAGGTTAATAATATTGATTTTAAATTTAGATAATTCAAACGCTTATAAGATTATGCTTGCTTAGTTGATATACTTAATTTTTAAGAAATATTTTTTACAAGCATTTTTATCTATCATTAATTAAGTTGCTCTAACTATAATTAGAACAATGGTATAAAATTAAAAAAAAAAAGATTATTGCTACGTGAGGGAGATCAGAGCCGACACTGCGTGAGGAGAGCTGAGACTTGCTGGCTGCTGCGTAGTGTGGGAGATCGGAGCTGGCACTCTGCGATGAGGAAACTTGGGAAAATTCGAGCAACGCTGGTTGTTGAACAGAGAGAGACGCGTGAGAGGGTTTGTTGCATGCGCGTGCGTAACAAGTTTTTCTCCCAAAATTCAGATTTTATATTGAGCACAAAACGCACCATTTTGTGCTCATTGTTGTGCTTAAATGTTGTGAGAATAACATTTTCCTATCATATTGTTAATCAAATACCATTAACGAGATACTAAATAATATTTTTTTAATATTCATCAAACAAAAAAACATACAACAATTTTCAAATGTGAGAATACATAAAATATTTTTCATTGTTAAAAACAGAAAATACAATAACGAAAAACAAACTCAAGGCAGTGATGTATATCTATTCATTCCGTGATGCAGTATGCTCAAATGCATTTCGTTGTTATCAAGAAATTTACTTTTTTTTTATTTCTTCCATTTGAGAGAAAAAAAAAAAAAATTCTTGGTGCAAGTTACAGCTGTAGTATTGATCTAAGGAATTGATGTCTATGGTCCCAAAGCCGATAGGCCTTACAATTTTAAAAGCCCATAGTCTTTTTCCTTTAATTAGGCCGATGGCTCCCCTTTTAATGACTTGCACGTGCAGTTCCTTTAACATCATCATTGATTGGGTTTTATGTTTAATCTCTCCTTTGGTGTGCGGCTCCGAATCTTTACTTATTTCCGATGGAAATCTCTCCATTTTGATTATTTTAAGCATTGTTTATTTCTTTATCTCTAATTTAATACTTATTTAATAAAATAATTCAATTAATTAAAAATAACAAGTCAATATATAATAAAAAATAATATATATGAGATTTTAAAATTTAGGTTTAAAGCATTCTTAGATTTTTCCGTATTTTAAAATCCTGAATTAGAATATGTATATATACACTATTCATAAATCTACACTATTTGCAATACTTGTCGCTCCACGTCTTTCGGCTTCTTTGCATAGATAAATTTATTCCAATATCGTCACATGAGTTCAAGTAAGAATTGAGAATAAGAGTTAGCGTTTTAATAGATGAAATTTCTGATCCCATTCAAATTAAAAAAAATAAAAAATAAAATGATAGAAAAAAATCATAAATATAAATCATAATTTTATAGCTTGATGAATTTAGTTAGCAAATACAATAGATAGATGGTTGTTCCATATAAAGCTAAGGTCTAGCTCCTTTATGAACGCGTGAGTTCAAACTCCTATGAATGCATGAGACGATGATGATGATAAAAGATACTTGTTCTTTAAGCGTCACTAAGTAGTAAATAGTAAATAGATAGTTGTTGCACTCGTAATTTGTCCACGTCCTAACATCAGCAAAGAGCAAAAACTTGGTGCGTTGAAGATGTCCTTGAAAAAGGCAAAACTTGGATGCCTATCCTGTAAGGATAGGAGAGATTGTTTAGCTAGCTCAGTTTTTATTGATTCGGTCGATTAGATTCATTAAATCCAACGATTCTCGAGATTAATTAATTTGCTGCCGATTATATATATTAGGGGTGGGCATGGGTTGGATTTTAAGTCAACCCAAACCAAACCATAAAAATTTGGATCCAACCTAAACCAATCCAAATATTTTTAACCCAAACCAAACCATTTGAGTTTGGTTTGGGTTTGGTTTGAATTTTATTATCAAAATAATTTTTATTTTAATAAAATTTAATTATATCAAAATTATAATAATTATTAATTGTTATTAATTATTAAATTGATATTAAAATATAAAAAATATAGTGGATAAAAATTATAAATTTTACAATAACTTAATCCTTAAATTAAAGAATACTAGAAAATCAAAATAAAGTTTAATCACAAAAATTATTATTTCTCAATAAATAAGAACGTACACTTTAATAATAAACTTTCACAAACATGACATTAACAATCTAATAATAAATTTTGCCACTTTGTTATTTATTTAATTATGCAATATTTATTTTTATTTATCGTTTTGGTAGTTTTGCGTTATGTTGTCTACTTATATGTTTAATTTTAGGGAGATTGCCAGTTTCCCCCCTACAGTAATCAACATATATTATTTTTCCCCCTTCTGCTTTTATAATGGCCAAAAACTCCTCTAATAATATAAGTTTACAATATTACCCTTATTTTCAACTACTCTTTTATTTATATTTATTCTAAATTAAATAAATCACATGAATAGAAACTAAATAAAAAATAAAGCATTAAAAATAAGAAATATTTGTTTTGATATGAACAAAAAAATTAATAATAAAATTTTTTTATACTTATTTATTTTTTGAAAATTTTCTTATAATAAATATATAAGAAAATTATTAGTCAAATGATAAAAAAAATTATTATAAGAAAACTTGATTGACAAATAAAAATTTATTATAAGATAAATAATAAAATATTTTACCTATACTTTTTACATTTAATTTTAAAATATTACAAAATATTTATTATAAGAAAATATTCACAAAATAAATAATTACAAGAAAAAATTTTATTATTAATTTTTCTACTCATATCAAAATATATATTTCTTGTTTTAATACTTAATATGGGCATTACATTCAATTATTAACCAAAAATTAGACGACATCTAGCATATCGGACCCAGTCCAAGTCGAGTTATTATTGATCATTAGTAGAGTCTCATGCTCTTTCTATAATGATCTTTCCATGTGGGAGGAATTATTTTTGTAAATAAGAAAAAAAATTTATGTTATTTACAACAATATTTATTTAATTTAAATTTATTTTTACTGT
The DNA here is from genome assembly GCF_000493195.1 of Citrus x clementina. NCBI lineage: Eukaryota > Viridiplantae > Streptophyta > Magnoliopsida > Sapindales > Rutaceae > Citrus > Citrus x clementina. The sequence continues at coordinate 40,586,721 of NW_006262201.1, forward strand.
TATTTTTATTTTCTAACTGTTGACAATTGATCACGCCGTAAAAAATTTAATGGTGGTCTTTCACTTATTTGTGTTAATTTATTTTGTTTTCATTTATTTCATTTGAAAATTTAAGTGTTGGGGTTTTATCCATAACCCATGGGTAAACCATACCCAAACCATAATGAAATGGTTTTCTACATAAAACCCACATCTAACCCATTTTAATGATTTACCCAACCCAAACCATTTAATTTGGTTTGAGTTTGGATAAATTCATGAGTTGTGGGTTTATGCCCACCCCTATTATATATCATTCTCTCAATCTTGGGACCGATCGATAAATATATTAACAACAGTCACAAGAAGAGTCCTGGGAATGGTCCACAAAAGTAATATATTTTCTCATCAATTAACCTAATAAACGTGGTCCCATGCAGGCAACAGGGCGCTCGAATTGATTATCATCATCTCATTGGTCATTACTATCATCACATGGTGTTTGTGTGACCCAAATTATCTATCCTTCACTTTCCTCATCCTCGGTCGAAAATAACAGTGCATATGATTGCTCGTCATCCCAAATTTCACAACCATCTAATCCAATCGCATTCATCTTTCACTTTCATCACTCTTTTTACAGTACCCTTGTTATAAGGGACCTCACTAACTACTTGAAATATTCAATTAAGCTGGTCCCTTTGCTGGGTAGCTAGCAAACTTGGCCTCATCAACTCAGATGGAAAAAAAATAGACAAGTTTATTTATTTTTACGCATGTACTATTTGTCCTAGAGAGTTACAATTAAGGGGGGGGGGGGGGGGGGGGGGGGTTTATTTATCATTCATTAAGCATTTGATCGAACCACCGCCTTTTATCTTTCTAGAATTCTAGCTGGGCAATGTAATACAATGTAATTATAGCTGGCGTTTGCCGTTGGAAAGAGACAAATTGCAGTACTTTCTGGTTAACCTTGTCGTTGAAAATATCATTCGGGTTGCTATCGCATTAAAGATCAACTGATCCCCTTGTGTATATTATTCAACCAAATCATGGCCCAAAGTAACGATGCTATTTTATGACACAACAAATGGCATCCTAATCAATCCAATTAATCAAACAACACGCCCAGCAATTAATAAATCATTTTACGCGACGTGTACAAATAATGCTTTATATTGACCAAAATGCTGCTTCACGTGGGTTAGGTGTAGTTACTATCTCATGGTTACATGTATGCGAAGTTGTTTCAGAATTCATTCTAACGTTCATATCAATTTAATTACTTGGAATTAAATGTCAACTAATGGCGAATAACAACTACTCGATCTTTTTTTTTCTCCTAAATATTTAGAATAGACCTCTCCTATTCTCCTTTTCGGGTGTAACTATCTAGTCTAGCCTTACATTGAGTTTAATTTAAAAGTGGTTTCTACAAATCTTATAATAATTAAACACTGAATCTAAAAGAGAAATTGGATTGTATAAAAAATTAGTGATAATGTTATAACATATATAACTATTCGTTACTACTTTTAAATAATAGTAAATAACATCATCACACCACCATCCAAGTGTGTCCCACTATATATTTTTATTTATCACCAAATTCAAGATTATCTTAAATGCATTATGTATATGTAGGGGAATATGGAATTGAACATGGTAGTCCCAACGCACCAACTAGCTAACACTTCCTCTTATTTATCTACTGACAATAAACATTTTGTAATTATGCTTTAGTGATAGGTCAACCTAAAATAAATTTTGCTAATGAAACATTAAGAATAAGAGAAATATGCCTGAAAATATAAAATCAGCGGACTTCCAAATACAGTTTAGTTTCAACGAGAATAATCCGTTTATAAATTAAACCACAAGTTCATACGATGCATATAAGAAAAGAAAGGGGCCGGGGCCCTAACAAGTAGCACACAGGGTAACTTGACTACAGTCAACTAACCATGGTTCCAAATTCCAATTTGGCCTTCACTTTATCCCGCTTCAGAAAGCACGATCACGCACACGACACAATTATAACGCAAAACGAAAATAACCGAAATTTCCCACCATCTCTTTGGGATTCTCATTTTCATCAAACAGCCAATACTTCCGACTTCACAATTCACCGCCTAATGTTGCCTGAAAGAACAGATTCGAGCTTGAGTCAGCGCGCCACGGACACGGCGGCGGAGAGAGTGATTGTCGCCGTGAGAGCCGAGAAGGTAATCTCCAAGAACGCATTGGCTTGGGCTCTCACTCACGTTGTTCATCCCGGCGACGGCATTACGTTGCTCGCCGTCTTTCCCGCCGAAAGAACTGGTAATTCTGTTGTTTTACCACGGTAAATCACTTTTTAATCACCTGTGACTGTGAATCATAACAGTAACGCACTGAGAATTTACTTATACGTGATGTCAGGCAGGAGATTCTGGAGGTTCCCGAGATGGACCGGAGATTGTAGCAGTAGTCATAAGGAGAAATCGCGGGATCGGATTTGTCAAATCTCGGAGTCTTGTTCGCAAATGGTACTTCAGTTCCATAATCAAGTTGAGGTCAGTTTTGTTATTTACCGCGTTTCCCACATTAATGCCAATTTTCATTCAAATTAGAGACTCTTCGCTCATTTCAGTATTTTGGTTAAATTTTATTTGTTAGTTTAAAACGTCGCGGTATTGGTTTGTTGAATTGAAATGGCAATTGAATTTTATCGCATGTACTATGATGTAATGTCCACTAAAATTTGTAAGTTTCACCACCAATACGTGATAAATAATAAATACGATCAACGCGGTAGTAAGCAACTGTCTTTGAAAGAGGTTCACTGACAATACGAGTGCTAAAGAACTGCAGAATAATTATTTGTTGTGATCCCGAGTTCCTGGTTAAATTCGATTTTGGTGTCAGAGATGGAAGATTCGTGAATGCCCAAACAAACCTCTTGGATCTGCCTGTGCGATGCAAACAAATTACCAATGGGCCTTTGGTCCAATAGGAGAAGCCTTGCAGTTACAATGTTGAGTGCAAGGGTTCGAGCCTCCATAAGAGCATTATGGAGGTTAGTTTCAATTCTTCCTCAATTATTAATTAATTGAGTGGAGACAATCTCTCCCTTACAAAATGTGAGTGGAACAGGCACCCATCGAATATTAGAGAGGGTTTAAAATATCTGAGCATATACTTCAGTGTGTCAATGTATGGTGGTGATCCCAGTTATATAGTATGATTGTAAATATTAATTGTAATGTCTGATGTAATGTCAGTAATATCTGTGTATAACAGACTTAAAAAAAAAAAAAAAAAAAAGAGATGCAAACAAATTAAATTAATGGTACATGTACTTTTTTTTCTGGGGGAATGACATGTGCCGTGCCATGCCTAAAAATTGCTCCTCCCGTGGTTGTAGACCCCAATGAGCCACGAAGGCGTCAAGGATGCCTCCATAATCAATTTTTATATATTAATTATTATAATATAATTAAATAATACATTATTTTAGTTATTTTTTGAATATAATTAATAAAAATATAATATAATATTATTGAATAATAAATTATAAAATTAATAAACTAATAATTGTAATGTAAAAATATAATAAAATAAAACTGATATTATCTAATATTATATTAAATTAAAAAATATTTTTATTTATTATTATTATAAAAATAATTTCTTTATTTATAATACATTATACCATATTATTATATTTTATTATTGGTAATATTAATTTGTACTTTTTTTTTTACATGTTGCCTTACTTTTTTATAAAGTAGCTTATATATACCCTTATTTGATTATGCACGAGTAAGTGAAAAAAAAAAGAAATTATACGAATAACCCATTTAGTTAATTTAACAACATTTTTTTTTCTCTTGTTCTTTTATAATCTCGCACAAATACCAACCAATCTCCTGAGGTGGCTCCTCTATCTTTTAAATTAATTAATGCTTAAGGATTGAAAAATTATTGAAGTATGCTGCTGAATATGATTTGATGAATGTGCAGGTCAGAGTGAGGATTAAGGTGGTATCAGGAACATCTGGAAGCGCAGTGGCAAGTGAGGCCATGAGCAACGGAGCCAACTGGGTCGTACTGGACAAGTAATTGATCATAAAAAAGTATTATTTCTTTTTTTCTGAACTATTAGTTTAATTGGTTGGTTGGCCGGTTGCTCACTAAATTACCTTTTCTCAACCAATAATTGCGATTCTTAATTATACATGCTTACTTTTTAAATATGAGTAGTGCTACACATTCTAAATTTTTTATTTTAAAAAATTATTTTAAATGATGTGTCGTTAATTGAGTGGTTAATAATTCTTTACAAGATCCAAGTGAATTAATTGTATTATCTCACCAACCAATTGATAAATAACACATCATTTGAGATAACTTTTTAGAATAAAAAATTTGGGATGTGTAGCATTACTCTTTAAATATATACATGCAACATTCATGCAATTAATTATTAACTTCTTATTATTATTATTATTATTATTTGTATGAGAAGAGAAGACAACTAATAATAGGAATAAATCCGCCCATACATCCATCGGTTCAAAGGGTTCCCTAGAGAAATATCACACAGTTCAGTTTGCTCTACGGTGCCCATCCGGTTCTGCTGGAGTCTGCACATTCTTAATCATTTACCCCTGTCATAGACTATCGACTGACCTGCTTTAGGTTCCAAAAGCCTGCTGTTAAATAGAAAATCAAACGAATAGTTATAGTATGTACAACATTATTCAATGACCTCGATCATGTTATTAAACTTGCATCCATTCTGATGTAAGTTCGAATCAATCTCCAAACTAGTCCGTTGGTTCAAGCTTTTGGTCAATGGCGCAAGACTTCTCTTAATTTGAACAAACCAAAATAAACGATTGAAAAGACACTATTTTGTATTATGATTTACATTAGTATAATAAACTGCCCTTATACCAGACGCACGTAGAATGTGTCTTTTGTTTCAGAATTTGGTGTCTGAGCAGACTTCGATTAAGTGCTTTCATGGACTTCTGTTACTTCTGGAAGTTTACATCTCCACTAGCTTTGTGCAACAATAGAGAAATGAAATTATAATTGCTTTCCTTTATATGTTACCATAGATCTTGAAGACATATTTCTCTCTATCACCCTTCAAGAGATGAAAAGTTGACAAAGTACTTAATCATCCTGATCGTTCTCTTGAAGCAGAAAACTAAAGCAAGAGCTCAAACATTGCTTGGAGGAACTTCACTGCAACATTGTAGTGATGAAAAATTCTCGACCCAAAGTTCTTAGGCTTAATTTACAAAGTTTAAATGAAGAACAAACTCAGTATTTCTCTGCTTCTGCTTCACCCGTTATGGCTGCAGTAGAGCTACAGGGAAATAGAATGAAGCATTCCACTCCACTGACCAGTCCTGAAAGAACAAGCACTTCAAGAACCAGCCAACAAGGTTTGTCATCGAGTTCTGACAGAATGTCATCTCTTTTCTTAGTCTATCAACAAAATCCTCTTTTTGAAGGAGTCGATAGAGGTTGCTACACCTCAATAGATAACCAAAACCACTTGGATGGTTCACTTTTGGCTCCCGAGTTAACTGCAGAAAGGCATATCACTCGGTCGGCAAATTCAACACCATCTGTAGCAAGTAATTGCAAGAGTGTGTTTTGGATTCCCCAAAACCACATTGTTAATGAGAAACCACCAAAATCCAAAGACTATAAAGATACAAACAGTCGATCTCCAAGTTCTAGAACCCTTCTTCATAAGTTTATTCAGTTTGATCAAGACACAAGAGCTGCTGGACTAGAGTTTAATCAAAGCCATCACAAAAGCTATGGTAGTAACACAAGCATCAGAAATGCAGTTCCATTAGGCCGAACTTCCTCAATACCACCTCCATTATGCTCTCTATGTCAACACAAAGCACCAATTTTTGGCAAACCTCCGAGGCGATTTTCTTATAAGGAGCTGGAGGAAGCTACAGATGGATTTTCAGATACGAATTTCCTAGCAGAAGGTGGTTTTGGAGTCGTTTATAGGGGATTGTTGAGAGATGGCCAGGTGGTTGCTGTGAAACTGTTAAAGTTCGGCGGCTCTCAGGCAGATGCTGACTTCTGCAGGGAAGTACGGGTATTAAGCTGTGCTCAACACAGGAATGTTGTGTTGCTAATTGGGTTTTGTATTGACGGCAAAAAGAGAGTCTTGGTCTATGAGTACATTTGCAATGGTTCCTTGGATTTTCATTTACACGGTATTCCCTTTCTCTTTTCTCACTTGTTTCCCAGAACCCTTCTGTATTCAAATTTGACAATTCTCCTATGAATTCCTCAATCCCATATTTTGGGTACTCTCTGTTTCCATACGGTATATGTTGCTTCTGAATTAACTTATTTGATTAACAGGCAAAAAAACGGCTCCACTTGATTGGCAATCACGGGTAAAGATAGCTATTGGAGCAGCACGAGGCCTAAGGTATCTTCACGAAGATTGTAGAGTTGGTTGTATAGTGCACAGAGACATGCGGCCTAACAATATCCTCCTAACTCATGACTTTGAGCCTCTGGTATGTGAAAGCTAAATTTATTACTTTTCTCTTTGTAGAAATAACAATACTGTATTTCCAGATTGATTCCATACTGTGAAAACTAATGGTTCTTGATATGATACATTCCTTGAAGTTGAAATATAAGAATGCTACTTCTTATCGTTTTCTTGTTTAGACTAACAGAATATGAATCAGCCTGTAATTTGTGGTTGTTTTGTTAGGTTGCTGATTTTGGACTTGCTAGGTGGCATGCCGAATGGAATACAAGTACAGATGAGCGAGTTATTGGAACCTCAGGGTACATTCCAAATAAAATTTGTACTTGTTATCTACAAATGCATATGCGTTGCTCTTTGCAGTTCATGAATAATCTATGCACAATAATATTTGTTTAAAGTTGACTTTTTCTATTTCCAACAGAGTTTAACAACATATAGACTTGCGTAGTTTTCTTGAAATCCTCTGCTCTGTTTATATAACCAAATTTTACCTGAAATTCTGAGAGTTGTTACCTCTTGCTGATTATGCATAATTACAGGTATCTTGCACCAGAATATATTGATGGTGGAAGAATTACAGAAAAAGTGGATTTGTACGCATTTGGGGTGACACTATTGGAGTTAATCACCGGTCAAAGAACCAGCCAGTTGCAATTTTATAAAAGTCAGCATGTCGTATCTGACTGGTTCCACCCTCTGGCCGCATTACAACCAGACCATATTCTAGACAAGGTACACCGCCTGATTGACCCATTCTTGGTCTCTGAACAGGCCCACAACTACACCCATCAACTACAGGCTATGGTCCGTGCTGCTTTCCTGTGTTTAAGCCGTGATCCAGAATCCAGGCCCCCCATGTCAAAGGTCTGCTGCCTGCACTCTTCTAAATTTTTCGTTTCTTTCGCGATATTTTTCTCCTTGGGAACAATTTACCGTTGTTTTTTTGCAAATTTTCAGGTCCTTAGGATACTTGAAGAAGCAGATTCAGACATTCCTTTGCCTTTTGATTTGAAATCTGTTGGAAACAGAAGTGGCCATCTGCCTGGTCTGAGCTCACGCGCTCAACCTGAAGTAAGGAAAAGCCACCGTCGCAGGCTTTCACATTGAATATTCATTCGGATGGGGGATCTTCTAATAGGTTTATAGCTCTAAGTTGGTTCTCATCTTCCATGGGAGATGGTTTCTCTCTGTTGCATTCATCCAATCTATTCGTTGATCATATAATATTTTTTTCTTTGAGATTTTTATGTTTAAAATCATTATTCTCCTTATAGGAACATTATAAAGTATCAGTTACACGTTTCGACAAGCATTTCACTACTTGTACCCAATTTGTATTACATGAGAAAAAATATCTATAAAATTACTTTTGATAAGTTATAGGAGTCTTTCAAAATTCTTTTATCTCGTGCCGTTGTGCATTATTTACATTTTTTTGTGCAGATTATCGGAAAGTGGTTCTCACATATATACGAGTCTTTCACGCCATTGATTCAGTTGGGAGAAAATGTTGTCACCTTTTGTCGCATTATACAAAACTGAAACTCCACGTACAAAACATTGAACGTAATGATGGCGATCGTGTTTGGTAGTTTGGGTAATTGTATACCAAATGAACAATCCAGCATTATGATTTCTTTACTAACCAAATAAATTACTTGATGCAAAACCTTGATAATGTTCATGAACCTAAGTTACTCCGTTGACTTTTCTTTATACTGCATTCTCTATGGCCTCTGTATGCCCCGTCATTGTCCCTGAGCTACGTACATGAGGAGACAAAATGATTTAGGATACTGAGAGAGCAGGGAAGAAGCTGACTAAAGATGCTTGGATTTCATCGCCAAGTGCCAAGTAAGCCTAACTAGGGTGCTAACTTATTCTTGATGATGTCATCGCTAGACTGATCATAGGATAGGAGGAGAATGAGGATCGCCGTCCATTATGCTTTTCGTCAAATTCACTCCATATCCCACTCAAGTTACCGGTAACAAACGAATGGATTTTCTGGGATTGAAATTGCAAATTATGCCTACCAAGTTTGCACGATTCTAGAGCAATGAGTATTTGGTAACTTAGCGTAAATAGTCAGAAATAAACAGATCCAGATAGAATAATAGGTTCACCGTGACATGAAATACAATATGGGGTTGCAACAATCTGCTCTTTATGCTATGATCAATTACCGACAAGAGAATCCTAATTTATTTAAACTTGCATCGGAGGAAACAATCAACCATCAATTACGGCGGATATTGCATTTGTTTATATCAAGTCAAGCTTATATAATTAAGCAGCAGTTGTTATTGTATATTTCTGAGTTATTTGGAGACAGACAACAGATGTGTTCCCGGATATTGACACGTTTGAAGTCGGAAAACGATCGTGCATCCTTTGTATATTTAATATCTTAGTAAATGAACATCATCATCCTTCACAACACAGTCGCCAAAAGTGAAATAGTCATCAACTTCTGCTCAAACCAGTCTTAGATAAATACCATTATAAAACTGTACAGAATCCAAGCAGTCGTTTTCCCAACCAGAGATGCAACACCAACAAAACCCTGTCTACCTTCTAGCCCCAGGCCGGCCCCATCGTATACACAAAAAAAGAAAAAAAATAAAGAGAAAAAAAAAACCCAAATTATTTTATGACCAAACTCAACAAACAAAATATTTTGCGCCCTTTCCACGTGTCGCTATTATTAAGCATTTATATATTCTTTAATTACACAGGGGCTAGCAATCTTGGACACGTGGCATAGCATATAAGCGAGATTATACAAAATGATTTAAAATCGTTGTTGGGATCTTAGGCGTATCCCCCTTTTTGCTCCCGCCGGACGGCGACAAGTCGTATTAATATATAATAATTATTAGTGTAGCAGATTCATCTTACCCATTGAATTAATATCAGGAGCCCATTCAGAAACGCCCCAAACTTTGACCGACTTATCAAGAGACCCACTGTACACGATCCAACGTTGAGCACAACTCGAGGTCGACGAGGAGGAGTCACGATCCTCCTCAACAGCCAAGCATTTAACGGGGCCCGTGTGCCCAGTCAGCACAGACAGACACGTGTGAATCGCGCCATCTCTCCTCCACACGCATATGGTCTTATCCGCTGATCCGCTGAACACCAATTTCCCTGCAGCCGCGAGACACAGAACCGCGAGCTTGTGACCCTTAAGGACCCCACCATGAGATAGCTGCTTTTCACGTTCCCAAAAGTTGACTAGACCGTCACTGGATCCACAGTACACAATCGACCTGGAGGAGCTCACAACCAAAGCTGTGACGGCACATTCTTGTTTTAATAACGTTTGTGCCAGCGAATGTTTGGTTCCTTTACCATGCTGCTCCCGTTTCCACACTTTAACGGTGCCGTCAGCTGAGCCAGTGAAAATCAAACCTTCAGCGCTCGAAACCACAGAGTTAACGGCGTCATCGTGAGCGCTAACAGACTCGAGACATTTGGAGTCTGAAATTCTCCAAACCTTGAAGGTTCTGTCCCAAGAAGCCGTGTACAAGAGACCACAATCTTGGTCCAAGCTCATACACGACACTGCATCGGAGTGTCTGATCCAAAGCGCCGTACGGTGACGTCTCACTTCGATGTAGTTGCTCGGTTTGATTGAGCTTTTGAATATATCCTTCAAAGTTGGCAAAGTCCCGGCTCGCTTGTGGACGCTCTGGTTCTTGGGAGAGATTTTCCAAACACGAATCTTGCCGTCTTGGTGACCGGTGAAAATCTTTTCACCGGAAATTACAATGGCTTTAACAAGACCGCTGCTTGCTTTGAAACCGCAAAATTCTTTAAGATTCTTCCAGACACGAATGTTCTTGCTGTCGGAACCGGTATACAACAGGTCCTTGGATGCGGCTAAGGAGTAAATATGGCCCTCTTCACGTACAAGTGAACCGATAAGTCCGTTTTGTGGGAGGTTTTCTTCAAACTGAGACCATCCGGGATTGCTAAACGGTCCCGTTTGGTTCCACGGTGACATGGTCATGGGAGAACCCTCGCAGCTCATTCGGCTAGGGTCGTAAAACCCCGGACTGACAGCCGAAGCACTGCTCGGCCGGATTGTAAAATCCTCATCATTCGCTGTGGCTGAAGACATATTCGGGTCTGAATGCAAAATATTGCCGAATTTGGATCTTGAAATACTGCTAGAATTTGCAAACATTGTGCCTCCTCCTCCGTCTCTCATTCCAATCAAGAAGATTAAAATCAATCGCTAAACAAAAAATATTATTGCTATAAAAACAATCAAAATTAAAAGAGGCTAGATTGAAATGGTTTTGAAGGAACGGAGGTAAGCGGAATTAAAAAGATAGTACTACGAAACAGCTAAAGGCGGGAGAGGAGAGAGGGAGTTATCTATATAAATACAACAAACTAGGAACGGCTTACATTATAATAACCGTAGGATGGTGACACGTGTATGTGCGTGCCAATGCGTGATGGTTGCATATGGAAACGATTAGATTAGATCTTTTGAGTCCGGAGAATCAGGGTCCTATTCTATTAATAACGTGCGAATCTGTTTTGTTGGTTGGTGTGGCTGTTATTCTTCTATGGTTGATTTTGCTTTCTAATTGCTATTTTAGGGTACTTTCTTATGTAATTCTAGTATGATTGTGAGTTGTGACTAAGGCTATGTCAAGATCAAAACAGTGCGTCAGATAAACTGTCGGGCCATGTACTGCCAGAGGATCGTGGCGGTCGGATTTTGTTGTTATAAAAATTCTCAAGATATATATGGAAAATTTTACTATGTCATAGTTAAAATTATGGTATTAATAATGTGATAATCATAAATTTTATAAATTATATATAAAATCAGTAAATAAAAAATAAAATAACTAAACAAATATCGAATTGTAAATTAGTGTTTCAAAATTATAAAAAAAAACAATAAAAATAGCATAAAATTTGTAAATTAAACTTTCATTCAATTAAATAAAGAAAAAATTCACTCACCATTTTAAAAAATAATTCTATTGAAAATAATTGGAATAAGTTTTATTGAATTGGTTTAACTATAAATTTTATATTAATTCTAGGACATTCATAATTTTTTTCATTTTCTGTCATAGTATTGTTTACTACACAGTTAATTAAGCAAAATTACTTTTCTTTAAGTGGATCAAGCCAAAATAAAATAAAATAAAAGATATTCTTATCTTACTAGATATATATTGTATATCAATAAATGTGGATCTAATTTTTTTTTATTTTATACATACTTCACGAAGGATGCAATAGCACCTTATCTAATCACAACAACATTCATCTTTCGAAGTCTAAGTTTGAAAATAAGTTTTATCCTTAATAAAATTTCACATATATCATCACATATATTACATAAACCCAAAACTATTATTATTCAATTAAAAAAAAAAATCAGCAAATATGTAAGGTAATTATTATTATACTAACTTCTTATTTTGCATATGTAATTTTTTATTCTTTCAATAATTCTCATATTAATTTACTTATTTTACCTCTCATTTATAAGTCTTATATTTCATTTATATAATTTATTTTGTATTTTGCACTTAGTGTTGATTTACAAGTTTTGTATTATATTTGTAAGTTGTTGTTTTCTTTAGCAATAATACTACAATTTGCGACTCTTATGTTAATTTATTTATTTTATCTTCTATTTACAAGTCTTATATTTTATTCACTTAATTGATTTTTTTATGCTTATTATTGACTTATAGGTTTTATATTCTATTTGTACGTTTTTGTTTTGTTTACTGATAATACACCAATTTACCACTCCTACATTAATTTACTTCTTTTACATTTCATTTATGAGTCTTATATTCCATTTACACAATTTATGTGTTATTTTACGCTTAATGTTAAACTTTTTTTATGCTTATTATTGACTTAAAAGAATGCTTTCGTACGGGTGTGTGTAACCGATGATGGGAACTAATACGTTATATGAACCAACTCATTAATAGTTAAAATAGTTTTGGAGAACACTACTGAAAATTTTATTCAATATTATTTCACCAGCTTATTCACTCTCTCACTTACACAGAATATAACATTGCATTATTCTTTAAAGGCTCAAAAAAATTAAATTTCATATTGTCTCCTTAATATTAATCTCGCCAAATGCTTATCATCATTTAACTTCAATTCCGTGTTGACATTAATAATTCATTTCCATAAACTAAGTGTTTGATGAACAGGCTCATCACTGAGTCCAAAGATAAGCAAGATCGTGCATTTTGATGTCAATAATTCTCCAGTAAAAGAAAATTTCAGCTTTTTCTTTTTTGTTGGATAGCTTTACCTTTTTACACCAAAATGCATCAATTACGAACTAGGGTTAGTGGACTGTATGTATGGTACCCTAGAAAAGCGAGGTAGTTTAAAGGAGAAGAAAGCGCACTCAACAATGATTTCATTTTTTTTCCATTTTCGGTAGGCTGAAAAAGACTAAATAAAAGCATGGCCTCGAGGTGCCTCAGGCAAATTTAGCAGAAAGCGGGCACATCGAGCGGTGAGTAGCTCGCACAATAGAATTATTGTACCAACCAACCAACAAATAGCTACACCAGATTTTTTTTTCTCTGTTGCAAAAGTCTCACAATATATTATATCTTCTGTTAAGTAAATAGACATATTCAAATGTAATAAAAGCATCCTGTTTAATTTGAGGATGAGAGTTCTTGAGACTGAGAATGATAGATCACTAGCTTATTCATTTTGGTGTTCTTAGCTTCGTATCCTGCGTTTAATCCAATATATAATTTTGGCCGCTTTGTGCTAAAGAACAAATTACATTACTAGCTAGGATCGGAATTCAGCGTTGCTGAATCGAAACGGCATCTACATACATATGATTTGGAAAAAAAAAATGAAACTTATCACAACGTGGCAACTTTTTTGCCCAAATTGTAAGAGCTCTACAAGTGAGAGAGAAATTGAATTTGGGCAAAAAGCTTCCTTCGAGGAAAAAGTGAGTAAGAATTCTTATTCTTCATTGATTGAAAATAATGCCAGTATTGTTAAATTGTGATACTTGCCCTTCCTATGAGGTCATGATGGGTCACGGCCTTGATTGAATAAAAATAGTTGTATAAAAGAGAATATTATCTTACCGAATGCAATTAAAATAAGAGGGCACGAGTTCTTTTCTTATTATTATTATTTAAAACTACATTAGAAACTCGCTTCTAGTTGTGATTACAAATCTACAAAAACTCACTCCCTTATTCGTGCATGAGGGGCGGGTAATGTCCGATATACGGCTGAAATAAACTCTCATTAGGACACATAAAACGACTTGATACGAATGGAAGTCGTTTAATTATTTCATTTCCTACCTTTTCTTTTTCTTTTTTTTTTTTCCCAACACGACTTGGAAGAAATAGAACAAAAAATGAGGCCTCATATATATGCTGTGCGAAATCTGATAACTAAGGGTATCAATGGACATTTCCCTTGCTCTACTGTTTATTGAACCATTGCGAGCAAAGTGACCTAAAAGAGTAACCTGAAGTTGACCCCACCACGGGAGCCTGTACTATAGGGTTAGCCATAATTGACCCACATTCAACGGAGTGCACAAGGCGAAACCACTTAAGTTGTGACAGGTGTCGTCGCAAGTCCCAATACAAAGTACTTAGCCGCCACGTACAAGGTTGCATGATCGTCTTTTCATTGAAGTTCGTAAAGCGGGCTTTCCACCACCTGGTACTCCAAGATGGCGGGGGACCATATAATGGAGCAATCCGTAGCTGCCACGTATCACCTACTAGGTCAAAGCAAGTGAGCATGAGACAATAGAGCATCACTGTTGGTAGTGTGCGGTTGTTCTCGTGTTTCCCAATTTGGGCAAGAATTGACGGCATGCGACGAAAATAAATGATGCTTCGAACTAGAAAATTTGAACGGCCACGAGCGCGATCACTTTGTTGTCTCCATAACTCTCTGTCGAAAGATCTTGCGGGTGATCGCATAATAAATAATTAGTAAACATACATATGCGGGGAACCTGAGAACTGAGAAGTGATCTCTTTTGCTTGGGAATTTTTCATCACAGTAGAATCAGAATTTTTAGCAATGAAATGAACAATCACACTCCATCACGCATTCAAAGTTATTAGCAACCCAAAATGACCCTTGAGTTTTTCTTTTTCTTTTTTTTTTTTAGACTGAAAAAAGGAATTAACAAAATCAAGGAAGAAGCTCATCAATGTTCAGAAAGAAGAGTGCTAACTATGAAACGCGAACAACTTAAAAGACATCTTTCTTATTAAACATATTAATCATTAATCCAACTTAAAAAAAAAAGGAACAGAAATGAAAAATATGATTAATCCAAAGGAAGCTTTACATTTTAGGGAAAGTAATTGTTTTGTGGCTCTGCTCTACTTAATATACAGGGTTTCACGCTTTTCACTGTTATTGTGCATAACATTCATTTAGTAATTTTCGAAAAAAATATTTATTGTTTTTAATAAACAAACTAACTGTGGCGTCAAAAAATTTGGAGCATGTGAATGAATGGAGAATTTAGAGGGCAAAATCTTGAAGATAAAGACTTTGAACTTACAATGATAAAGAGATTTTATTATTAAAAAGGAAAAGAAGAAGAATTTCAATATAATTTCTAACAAATTAAAAGTGGTAAATTAGAAAATAAGAGGATGTTTCATAAATTTACTCAAAACACTTTGAATAGGCTCTATTTAACATAAATTTATTTCCAAACACCATTTTTTATTTTTTAAGTTTGGGCTGGGGCTAATGGAGAGAGCCCATGAAAAATATGGTGATAGTGGAACAAGCCCAGACAGAATGAAGGTTCACTCACCATCACAAGAGTTAAAGACACTGACGTCGCCAAATTGGGCCGCAATCTAAGAAATCCACCAGTTTCCGGGGAATTTTTATTTTTTATTTTTTAAATACACCAGTTTCCGGGGAACTAATATAAGTAAAATGGGGGAAAAAAAAGAAGGTTATAAATTATAATTTTGTTCGTTTGACAAGTTGCATGCCCAGTCTGTTTTTGGTTGAATCTGATGACAGTGTCTTTGAGAGTGAGGGATAACGTTCAGTAATGGTGGAGAGCCACAGTGAAGAGACAGGAAAAAGGCAGGAATCAAACCGACTTTCTGAGAGAAAAAGACTAAACCAATAATAAAAAATAAAAATAAAAAGGAAGAATTAGTAAGGTAAAACACGGAATCAGTTTTCAAGACAACCTCGAACCCACCAAACCGGCCAAAATTAATTATTCTCATTACATCTTCGTTTGTTAACTAGAGCGCATATATATAACATTTATGCGTCTGATACGCTCCTTCTTACAGCTTGCTTCAATCAACATCCCACAATGACCGACGTAAATTCCAAAGATAAGTCCAATCTCTCAATCTCAGTCTCAGTCTCATCGGAAGCTGACAGCATCGGCAATACAGAAGATCAAGAAGAGCCGGAAGGCCAGAACATTGTCACCAGCCATGTCTACTTGAGACCGACGCACACTTCACGAAGTTTAGACAAGGAAACGGTTTTGCGGCGTATTCGTCATCGTAAGAGAATGGATAAGGTCAGAAATGCTGTGCAAGGTGTCCTTCGCCTTGGCCCTGTTTCGCCTAAGACTGACAGCCCCTCCGCCCCTCAGTTGAAGTGGGTCGATGATCCTTTTGCTGCTCTTTAATTCTTCGACACCATCCAATTCCAAGTCCATCCATTCCCACTCGCTTGCTTTACTCATATATATTTATCTATGTGTATATATAGATTTTTCTTTTACTTATTGTATACAGGAGTCCTTTCTTACCTTTCTCTACTTTGGATGCACAAGTTGCTTGCAGAAGTTGTACAATTGATAACACAACGTTGAATCGAGCAGCTTTAATAATTGCTGGTATTAGTACAGAATTCTCCAACTTAATTCCGATCTTGATTTCGCAGTATACCATCTCCTTCACTCTAGTTGTTGCCACTGGCCAGTCATCACCGTTTTAAGTTTTGCGGCCAGATTATAAGTTATAAATTTTTTATTTCTACAATTTCATTACTTTCTGACACATTTTGCTATGGAAAAATTATTAAAAAAAAAAAAAAGAAGAAGAGGGGTGCCCAAATATATATATTCGAATAATTAGAAAAATAAATTATTTTTGAAAACCAAGGGCAACCCAAATAAAAAGTTTTGAACATTGCTGGTTAAAATTTGGCAGATTTTTGTTCCACTTCGAACATCATTACACAGCAGCGCACTCTACACACTGCTATCTTATTTTATATATCATGGCATCTCTACTTTTCCAAGATTATTTTTCTAAGAAGAATAATCACTTTAAATATATGCACTCCATAAAGTATATATTGGAATTTGGAGGTAATCTGCTTTAGCTAGTTTTTCTCCTGCTCGAATATAGTATGTTTATTGAAAGTGACATTCTACCAAATTACGGTATTATCTGACGGATGAAACTTTAATAGCTTATAGCTAAAATGTAATAGCAAGGTGTGTCTTTTTGTTAAGATTTGAGAATCCTAGCTTTTCTAATCGTCATAAGATTAGGATCATCCTTACCTGTGGCCCTCGATCCGAAGCGTAAATATCACATAAAAAGGTGAAGCGGTATGCGTATTGTTGAAGACATAATTTGAGATCAGTTGCGTGTTTAATTGCTGCCTCTTCATCAATAGGGTGAAGTCATCCGACTCGGGTCCTAATAACAAAAGACTTTTTAGAAGAATGTCAAGGATAAACTGGGATGACTGTGGGTTTGCTTCGTTTGGGCTTCAGGAGCCTGATTACCCGAGCGGGCTATCTGATTTCTTTCCATGTGTAGCTATTCGGCCCCCATTTCTTTTTTCAATCGACAATTCGAAGTCGGACTTATGACTAAAATCATTATGAAGGATAATTTTTTTTTTTAGGAAATTATTTCTTCACTACCTTTGTTCATAAACTTATATCAAGCAATCACTTTGACATTAAGAATTTAGATAAAATGACTATTTTATCTCTAGATGAATTAAAAAATATTTTAATTATAATTTTTTATTTTTAAAATTTTTGAAGGATAAAATAGTCTGCTAATTCATTTAAGGGTAAAATAGTAATTTTATTTAAATTCTTGATGTCAAAGTGTTTGATTGATACAAGTTTAAAAATAAAAGTAGTGAAAAGAGTATGTCAAAATTTTGTGGTGAATAGATATACATATGACAAAATAAAAGTAGTGCAGAGATAATTTTTTTTTATTTTTAAAATATATTTGAGAACAAAAGTTGGAAAAAACTGTTAGAGGTATTTGCCTTCCAACGTAGTTTTCCTTTCCATTTTCGTGCATAATAGTTTTGGGTTTAGTTAAGCAACGATTTCCCTGATCTCTTTCCAAACAAAAATAAATAAATTGTGAGTGTTTCCAAAACGTTGGTTGAAATACATGAATAAAAATACTGCTTTGGTCTCTTGAGATTGTTTTCTTAATTAATTTTTTGTGATTTTGAGTTGCACTGTAAAGGAATGAAGAAATAAAAGAGTTTCCTCGTTGACTCATAAAACTAGGCCTGCATAGTGAAAAAAGATATTTGAAGTCCACTTAGCAGGCATTCACACACTTAATTCTACGTTCAGACCAAGCGTATGAGGCCTGCAAAGCTCATCCATCAACTTCAAAAAGATATTTGGAAAAAAAAAAAAAAACTACTTTTTGACCATAATTATCTCTATATCTTTCTCCGTGTCCAATTTTATTTTCTATTTTTTTTAATACATGTATTACAATTAGAAATTCATTGATATTCATTATCAACAATCTATTTAAGGCTATTCTAAATTAAGACACAACTTAAATTTTTAACCTCATTTAATATCAATGGGATATTCAACTTCACCCTCTTAGACCCATTAAAAATATGGTTGTTACCGATAGACTATGAGTCCACATGTCCAAAAATCATTGAACTCGATTAATTAGGACCAAATGACATGTTCAAGACGAGAGGGTGACACGAGATGGATTGTTTCATACTTTTTATCGCATGCACTCTTTTGTCACATGATGGGCCATGTCCCCAATTTCAGGCTTTTGGACACAACACACAGCACAGAGACGAGGCGTCATAACAAACTTGGATTTATTATGCTATGATTGTCTCGGTCTATTAGTTGGAAATCCTCTTATCGATTGAATATTATTGGATTCAACCAGAGACTAATTAAAGTGTTGAGACAAGACAATGAAAGCGATGAACAATTTATTCAATTATAGTCATTATCGCTTTCAAAGATCCATCGCAAAGACATGAAAGGAAGGAGTGCAAAACACGCCTTAAATTATTTCCAATCCTAAGTGGTCCTTTAATTTTTCTTTTACTCTAATTTTTATTTTATGGCTCTTCACAGACACAAGTGCAAGCTTGCAAAGATTAATAATGCCATTTTGCTGATCGTAGATCATTCACACCACACGGCAGGGGAAACAATGTGGGGTCTCTTCTCCCGTTACTATGCGTTCATATATTAATTTTTTGTTGATCAATGTCATAGAGCGAATTCTTAGCTAAATAGTAAAAATCAGTCTCAACCACTAGTGTGAGGAAAGTAGTTTAAGTCCCCACAAATGTATTGTATATGTTTAATTTAAATTTCTTTACTTTAAATTTGAGTGAAAATAATCTTTTTTTTTTTTCTCATAACCACCAATTTGACTTAAGGGGGTGTTGATTTAATGGCAGTGGGCGGAAAAGAAGAATGAAAAAAAAAAAAGAAAGCAAAAATCAGTCTCAAATATCTAAAACATGCGATAGTTACAATTACCAGTTAACATGCACCTCAAGTGTAAGTATGAATGATGAAATGCCGTGCTTGGCATTGCATCGGTTGATATGTGCATGCCATCAAATTTTGGTGAATCTGCGTGTGGTACGGTGTTCATTATTCAATTATGATCACGAGTAATTTATTATGTTGTTCAAAAGGGTCGGCTCCACGTCGCCACCTACCACCGAAAACTATAATTGTTCATTATGAAATTGATGATTCTACAGTTTGACTTCTTCCGAGCAACAGCATGCCAAATTCCACCAAGTGCAAAGGGAGTGAACAAAATTTCGATTGCGTGCGTTGAAATTAATACAATTATCTTCCATTTCTTTATCCGTAGTCTGTTAGCTTCATTCATTTGGCAAGAATTTACCCACTTTGACTTCTTGACCCCTGTTTTTAATTTAAAATCCTATGGGACTTTAAATACTTGCATTTTTTTTAAATGAACCACTGTAGGTGCTTGAACTCATGCTACCAGATCTCTAACTTGAAAGCACCATTAATGTATAAATATTAACTTATTCAAGTGTTACGTAGACGAAACTAAATTTTTTTTATCCATGTGACCATAGCTCGTATTTGACGATTTACTCCTACATTTACATATGTTTTTTAGGTGAGAAAATAATCAAAATCATTAGCTGTTTAGAAATTTAATTATTTTCCTCTTAGATTTCAAAACTTTTTTTTAACGCCGTCGAAATTTTGATGGATTTTAAAGAATGATAGGAAATTGATTAATTTTGACAAATAATAAGGGATTTTTATTTTTATTTTTTCAATTTTTAGACTTTAGCTTCTAGAAGTTTACAATAATGACCTTCAACCCTTCCCAAACTTGGTACCCTTGGTGCATGGAAAACATCTTATGGACTCAGTTTCAGGTTCCAATCCCACCAAGGGGAGAACACTCTTTCTACAGCGCTCTTTTTTCCCTGAAATACCCAAAACACCCTTCTCCTTTGTAGCAGAAGCAAAGGGCATCGTCATTTTTTAACCCAAAAAAGAAAAAAGAAAAAAGAAAAAGAAAAGAAAGTCAAAGCCTCAACCAGAATTTTATCAAGATTACATATATTGAAACAAAGGAGAGAGAGAGATCGAGTTCGCAATCATGGGCATGGACTCACACTCTTTGTTAATTCAAGAGTTCAATACCAAACCAAGCAAGGCGACATTCAAAAGCAGTTAGACCTTTGTTTATTTATTTACTTTTAAATCATGCATTCCACCCTAAATTAAACCTATCCATCATCACTTAAGTCGTTCATCTCTCTACTTAGTCTTTCATCTCTCTTGGTTTCTTTTACTTTTTTCCTCTGTCCAACTGAGGTATCCCGGATCTTAATATAGTATGTTTGTCACTAGGTTTGTCACCAGGTGACATCAAGACCAAAATTTCAATATTTCCTTTCACGAACTGTACGCAAGAGTCCCTCTTCCTCGCAATTTTCATTTATTAATTTTAATCAATCCTCATCTATCTTTCTTTCCTCTGACGTCGACAAAGTTAAAATCCTTTTTTTCTGAGCCATGTCTGCTTTTACGGCCAAATGGCATTAATTCTACTCAACAATAACAGCATTAACGACTAATTAATAATCTCCTTCTTCTTCAAACTTGTTTAAGCCCTCACAACCAGCTTCATTGAATGCTTTCATCCTCCTTCCCTTCGAATTTGATCTTTCTTTCTATGGTTAATTGAATCATTGAAACATGACTCTAAAGCCACCAATTCTCTTCTTCTTACGAATCTTGATAATATTTCCATTAATCACTGGCACAACTCATGGATGTAACAGAGCATGCGGCAGCAACCCGGTTCCTTATCCATTTGGATTCTCCGCCGACTGCCTTATTCGTCTGAATTGCAGCTCACCATCAAATGATGCTCAGATTTCAATCGGCGAGTTTCCAATCCAAATCATGAAAAGTGATCACATCAAAATCATCATGGAACCCATTTGTAACCGTTCAATCCAAACCCTTCACCAACTATTTAGCCAAAACTATGCCCCGACATCAAGAAACGGAATACTATTAAGCAGCTGCAACTCCTCCAAGGTTACCGCATGTAAGATACCTTTAATTGACGTCAGGACTCAGTTTAACTCTATTAAATGCGACTCTAGTAGTAATAGCAGCAGTATAAGCTGCTATTCAGAGGAGAAAAATGATCGTGAATTTATTGATTATGAAAACGCGACCAAACAGCAGTGCAAGTTTCTTCTGTCAGCTATATCCTCGGAGCTGTTTAATACTTCGGCGGCGTCGATTAATATTTCAGCAGCTTCGTTAGATGTTAAGGTGCTTGAGGTCGGCTGGTGGCTTAATGGACATTGCCACTGTTCTCAGAATGCTAATTGTACTCCTGTTCTAACGCCTCATGGACGGTCAGGATTTCGATGCGGTTGCAACAAAGGGTTTGAAGGGGATGGGTACCCTGCCGGCTCGGGCTGCCGTAAAGGTCAGTAATTAATTAGTTCTTGTTAGTTCTCAGGACTTATTTATTTTTGGTTTTGATTATGGGATTAATTAGGTGACTAATTAAGTAATCCGGCCAGAACTTAATTATCTCACCTCAAAGTGCAGTGTTGTAGGAATAGGAAATAATCAGAATTAATTACTAGATACTCTGCAAAAAAATTCTGATGCCTTATAAATGAAATAGTCTGCAATTAGCTCTCTAACAGACTATCAGTTAGTATCCGTGAAATAGACGCACTTGATTAGAGTTCGGTTTCTCTACTAGAACTTGTGATTAGTATTTAGTAGTGAGACTCGACCGACATAATCGTTCTATGTACATATATCCAAACGGGAAGGCTGCAGTGATATTGTTGAAAACTGAATGCATTATCTTTGCCTGATCCCAGGCCCTGCTCTCGGGGCAAAAAAGTAAACACCAACTCTCTTAAAAGTCTATGATTTAAATGTACGTCTGTATGAAAAAAAATAAGAGTAATCTAATACTAAAGAAGGACTACGCATATAATATGCTCTTAAGGGCCAGCTATTTCATCTTAAGAAGTCAAATTAAAGTAATCAACTAGTAACTAGGGCCATCTTAACATTTGATGGAAGAAATTGTTTTTGTTTGAGCAAGGAATAAGTATTGACTATAAACCGAGTTCAATAAACAAGCACAAAAATGGGTAGTTTTACCTACTACATCTACGACCCAGGGACCCCCTAAATTATTTATTTCAGGAAATTGTATGCAGATCACTATGTAACTTAGACTTCTAAATATGGCTAATCAAATAAAATAAATCCACGTTTAAACCATCTGATGAGGTGGAGCTTGGAAGGCTTGCGATACTTACGTTACGGACTAAGAATTATAAACGAATGAATATGCCTTTAATTAAAAGACAAAGCACATGATGAATTGTCAATTGTTGATGATACACTCCACTTTCATAGTTGGTATGAGAAAGCTCCATTTTTGTCAAACTTCGGAATTAAAATAAGAGGAGATAGGCTTGATTAATTTTATATGATATAGCCACAGGCATTTCTCACGCAAGATATAGTGAATCGCAGACTTGCTGGTTTTGTCGTAAAATAAAAGTAACTCAATAAATCTATTGATTTAACTAGTTGATCATAATCTGGTTGTAATTATACATGCTGAAAAAGGTTTCCTTTGATTTTTGTTGTATAAACAGCTTCTTGCAATGCTGCAAAGTACATATCCGGTCAATGCGGAGGAAAAACTAGAATCGCTGTTCTTATAATTGGAGGTATCTCTTAATTTTTACCGAATCCCTGCGGAATATACTTATTCTCCTTAAGTTTCTGTCTACTATTGATCTCTTAATTCAAACATTTTGGTCAAGCAATTTATTTCGCATTATTGTATCAACCCAACGTCTCAAATGACTTTGTAAATCAGATAATGATCTGTAACATGAAATAAGAAAGCAAGACAAATCATTTTTTTTTGGCTAAGTTTAGAACTAGAAGTATGGCAAGTGGAGTCACATTCTAAATTTTCATTCCCTGATTATTGGTTGTTAATTTCTCTTTTTCAGGCAGCACTGCTGGAGCATCTTTGATAATAAGTATGCGTCTGTTGTGCTGTTTGATGCGAAGGCGTTCATATTATAGGGCAAGAAAAAGCACAAAACGCTGCTTAAAAGAGGCTAGAGGAATTAGCAATATTCCCATATATCCCTACAAAGAAATAGAGAAAGCCACTATCGGGTTCTCAGAGAAACAGAGGCTTGGAACTGGTGCCTTTGGAACAGTTTATGCAGGGAAGCTCCAAAATGATTTGTTGGTTGCAATCAAAAGAATCAAACATAGAGACACCGATGGGATTCAGCAGGTCGTGAATGAGATAAAGCTCATCTCATGTGTGAGCCACCCGAATCTAGTCCGGCTCCTAGGTTGCTCCATAGAACGTGGGGAACAGATTCTTGTCTATGAATTCATGCCCAATGGAACATTGTGCCAGCATTTACAAAGAGAAAGAGGCGATGGACTTTCCTGGCCAATACGCCTCACAATTGCCATGGAAACAGCACAAGCCATAGCTCATCTCCACTCTGCCATCAATCCACCAATATACCACCGAGACATAAAGTCCAGCAACATTCTCTTGGATTACAACTTCAAGTCCAAAGTTGCTGATTTTGGTCTGTCTAGACTTGGTATGACCGAAATATCCCACATCTCTACAGCGCCGCAAGGGACTCCAGGATATCTTGATCCACAGTATCATCAGAACTTTCATCTTTCAGACAAAAGTGATGTATATAGCTTCGGAGTAGTGCTTGTAGAGATCATAACAGCCTTGAAAGTAGTGGACTTTTCTAGGCCTCCAAACGAAGTGAATTTAGCGGCTCTTGCCGCTGACAGGATAAGCAAGGGACGTTTGGATGAGATTATAGATCCATTAATCATAGAGCATCGTGGTCATAGTGATGCTGGGACACTTGCTTCTGTGCATAAGGTGGCCGAGTTGGCATTTAGATGCCTTGCATTTCACAGAGACATGAGGCCTTCAATGACGGAAGTGGCAACTGAATTGGAACATATAAGGACTAGGACAATGGAAGATATCAATTGTACAGCTTCATTGGAGGCATCTCTGTGCTCTTCATCGTATAATGCAAGCGAAAGAATGAAGGATAATTCTCCTCCGTCGGTTCAAGATTCATGGTCAAGTGAACAAAGCTCGTCATCACCTTTATCAAACAGTTTGTTAAGTAACGTAGTCCAATGATTGAGTCTTTACTTTGCATGCTAGCCTCGTTTCATCGCGTTTTTATTTCGTGTTATAAATGCAGAAGCGCTGCTCAGTCAACAGTTTTGTTACCTCCCCATGTATAATCCTGATCAATTTGTTAATAGTTTTCTTTTTTCTTTTTTCTTTTCCTTTACCAATTTTAGATTCAAAATCTTCATTTTCACCGAATACGACAAATATTTTACTCTATTATGTACGTGGATTACGAGAAACATGACTTTTATAAAATTAGTTGTCACCGTCACAGATAATATGGAGAAAAGTTTTATAGGTTAAACCTCAGATATTAATTTGACATGATAGCTCATCTCTTTTAAGAATTCAATCCGTCTCCTGGAGCATTTTTTATTGTATTCTTAATCCAGCATATCCAAATGCTTGCCGCATTAGCTTACCTTTTTTTTTTTTTTCTTTTTTCTTTTTTCTCTTTTCCTTCTTTGGCGGCTTGCGTTTCTTTTTTTTTTTTTTCCTTCTTCTTTCTTTTCCATTTGCTTTTTGTTTTAACTTTTGTTTTTGTTTATAATAATAATAAAAAATAAAAATAACTTTTTAATTTAATATTATATTATATAATATTTTTATTTTTAAATTATAATTTAATATAAATTAATAAATATATAATTTTTTATTCAATAATATTATATTATAATTTATTAATAAATTTATAATATAATATAACTAATAATAAATATTTAAATATGAACAAATTTGAATAATATTAATTTAAAATTAATAAGAATATAAATATTAATATAATAAAATTTAAAATTTAAATTAATTATAAAAAATTAATACAATACAGTGTAGTGCCAAACATTGTACAATATTATTATAATACAATACTAATATAATACATCAGCATTAAAATAATGCAATACAGCATAATACAATACAGTGTGCCAAACGCACCCAAATTGTATAAGACCAGGTAGTCGTCCTTCTAATCTTCAGTTTGTTTTTAAAAGAGGAAATACTTTTTGGAAGCTTCTGTGCACAACCCATTTAAATAAATCAAATAAAATAAATTTCGTTGATAAAAGAGTATTTGGTAAATATCCTTTGCCGATTAAAAAGCTGACTTGTTGAAATCATTCCATGTCCAACCAATTTGGCATATTATTTTGGATTGGATTAAGGCAATCTTTAAGTTACATTTAGTGTAACTTGCAATTGCCAAAAACCATGCAAAAATAGTGAAGGTTGGATGTGGCGGCTATTAGGTTGTCAATTTAAAATAATATATATTAATGTTGTAAAATACAAGGAAATTTGATAGTAAAAGGGAATTTTTTTAATTTAATTTTAATTAGTAAATCCATGCTTTCTTTGGAAAATTGACTCGAAATTTTATTTGGCTGTCGAGAAGACTTTAGAAGCCAAAATTTTCCTAATTTTAAGTGTATATGTATGTATGTATGTACGTACGTGTATTAGTTTTATTTATTTATTTATTTATTTATTTATTTACTGGCATAATAGTGATAAAAGATTAAATCGTGACAAAAGCTTAAATCATTTTTTTAGCCCTCCCTTTGCAATATTTGAACATCGGTGGTTATTAAAATCTGTTGTCTAAAAATTATTCAATTAATCCCTTCGGATGGGATTTGCAAAATTACACATAGAAAGGGATAAAATGAACAAACTATCTGTATTTTAATATTTTTCTTATCATCACTTGGCAATATTGTAGGTTAGCAATTAACATTTGAAAATATTATAGCCAATCGTTTTAGGAAATCAACCCGAGCATTGCATAGGGGTATATTGTTTATTTTATTTTGAATTTAAGAACTCTCTTAAGTAATAAGGTGGTGCATCTCATCTTGATTTAGATTTAAGCTTCCATGAGTAAGGCGTTTGAATAAATTAATCAAGTACAAGCAAATTGAGTTGAAGAATCTTTAGCAGCAGATCCATGCAGGCCGACTATAAAACATATTAACTTGTTGATTTGATCCCATGTCCAAGTAGAATTCTATCCAAGTTATTTATTTTTTTTTTTTTTGCTATCCCGTATGGCTTGTTCAAATATAAACATATGGAGTAAAAAATACTTTCCTTGATATTCAAAAACTCAAGGTATACTCGGATGCATTCTGCTCAAAATTAAACGGCATCCAAGAATAAATGAGAGTTTAATTACGAATTAATACAAAAAAAAAATTCAGCATATTACTTTAATGGTGGGGTTATTTTAATTTAAAATTTTTATTGAGTATTTTAACATAAATTTTGAATTAAAATTAAAATAATATTTAACAATACTAATTCATTTATCATTAGATTACATGAGTTCAATGACTCAAATTTTATGTCAAAATTTTAAATAAAAAATTTTAAGTTAAAATTGTCTAACCCATTACTTAATAGCAAATACAGGCTATAATCTTATCTTCATCCCAAAATTATTAAAAGAGATTCAATTTTTATTTTTATACAAAATGGCTAAAAAAAATACATTTTCTCACTTTTGTTAAGAGCAACAATAAACGTACAAAACGGTGTCAGAACAAGTTCAAAAAACTTGTTTTTAAGTTTTTTTTTTTTTAATTAAGTGTCAAAACAATGTCTTTTTAAAATTTTACTTTTATCATAGTTTTGTATATTTATCATTTTTCTTATCCTAATATATCACATTGTCACTAACATTTTTCAGGGCGACTCTATTTATCATTTTTGTATTCCCTCAAAATGCTCTAAACCCCCCACATATTATAAACAAAATTTTTAAATGACTAGTCTAGAATGAACTTGTACTGACGCACTACTGCATGCTTGTAAATTTGAAGGCAAAGGCTTAGTTACCGTATCTGTAACTTGCGGCCAGCCATTATGATCAGTTAGATTTGAGAATCTAAAGTCGAATGGATGAGAAACAATAAAACGGAAACTATTTACAGGCATATATGTGTCAAAGGATTTTTCAACAATTAGTGGGCAACCGGAGGCAATGGTTAGATGCATAAGAGCGAGTGACCGATAATGAAGAGAAAAAATAAAATTAGTGTAAGTAGATTAATTGTGAATCAATCACCCACAAAGTTTATTCTCCTCGAAATCAAGCACGAACTAGAAAGAGTGGGGCTCTCTATTTTAAAGCCTCGTTCAGTCAATAATCATAACACATGATTAATTTTATGACATTTGGAAGATTAAAGAGTTTATAACTTGTACAATTTACTAATAAAAATGATAGAGGATAAAAATTAATAAACTCGCTTATATAATCAAAAACTACCGTGTAGGGTGCGAGATTAGATAGAACTTCTTTACATGTAAATAAAATAAAATAAAAAAAAAAACGCTGGAAATGATACATAGACTAAAATCTCCAAGCCATAAAAACAAACACAACCAACAAAAGAAAAAGAACAAAAAAAAAAACTAAAATAAAGAAGAATTTAAACTAAAAAAAAAATAAAGAAAAGCCTAATAGAAGAGAAGAAACTATAAGAAGGTGAACACACACCCATAACGCCACTTATAATATACTTGCGATCAATTATTAATGTGAAGCCCTTCTTTGAACCAGAGGCACGCGTGCCAGAAACACTAAAATCGAGACTAAGATCAAGCCCCTAGTACTCTTAGGCTCAAACAATAAATAATTATCAGCCACCAAGTTCCCGTCAAAACCAAAATTCTCATCAAATTGGTCGGGATGTCAGTAAAGTGAAACTTGAAGCTCACAACCATATGCAAAATATCTGCCACAGTAGATTTGAAGAAAGTAGAGCACGTGGAGACCCTTTGAACATCCAAATTCAAAATCATGTCATCACCATCACCATTCGCAAAGAAGAATCACCAATTCACCATGATCATAAGTCTCAACAGCTAAATTAGATTCAACTTGGACCTCAAAATCCTCAACATGTCCAAGCCCGAATTAGGAGGGACAAAAGCATCATTAACCGTATTAGGCTGCAAAGCCGAACGAGAGCTTTGACCTTTATCCACAGGAACCTAGGCAATAATATCCAAAACATACCCCTAGGGCCAATTATCTGCGACAACCACGTACTGAGGAATATGAGCCACCTAAGGCTACATATCTGCATCTGATATTGGCCTTTTACACCTATCCGAAAATTATATCAAACGGAGCCTTAGAGACAGCAAAAGACAAAGGCCGCCGATCAAAGCCATGCGGCGGAGGTCCGATATTTAGTTGATAACGAGATGAACTGTGGTGATAGCTTGAGATGTATGGATAGAGTGATATTTCCGGCTAATTGTAAGATGAATTGTGTACATCGACGAGCCGATTTGAGGAGATCAAGTTTATATTGCTTGATGTGAGGATTGAACATCTAGAGGAATGTGCTGCAAATAATTATCGAAAAGCTACTATTTTACGCAAAGGCAATAACAAGTTTTGAGACCTCAATCAATTGTCCTAGTATGGGCTATCGCGATGACAGGGAGTAGAAGCATTGATAGTTGTAGGCATTTGAAGACTTCAATGACGGTGGAAGCTATGTAATCATCAATTCTAAAACATAGGGGATCAATAAATTACTGGAATTCATAAATCGATGGTGTGTAAAATGCTTTTCACTATTTATTGGTTCAATAGCGCCAACTTGTTCCAGTCATGATCTGAGTAATATTATGAGAATAATCATAGAGTTGTCCATATTCCTTTTTTTTTTTTAAAAAAAAAATAATTTTCAAGCTATTTCATTTTACCCGCTGGTCTGGTAGAAACATAAGGGCACTTGTCTATTTCATGACCTTCATCAGGTTTGCTAAGCCCAACAAATCGTCAAATCCAACAGCGTGTTCACCGCAGGACAAAAAGTCAAAAACCCGGGGGAGGGGCCATTTTATAATAAAAAATTGTGCACGCTCCAGCGAAAGAAGCAAAGGCAAACCAGCCTTTTTATGTTTGCCCAGAGTAAAAGGACCAGACGATCCATTTTCGTGTAAGTAAAAAGAGAAGAAGCACATGCACATGCTACCCTGTGGAATGAGGGATCCACATCCACTTTCTAGATCCATTAAGAAAAGGCACTCGTTACTTGGTGGTCCGTTCGAATTCAATAAGCGGTTATCATCGAGTAAGATAAGTAGGGTAATGTTGGTGTTTGGACAAACTGTTGTTTCAAAAATGAAAATGTTTTTGGAATGTATAATAAAAGCCAGATTGCAATTTATGATTGGACATTGCAGCGCGAATTGTAATGAAGCCAAAAAATAACAAAAATACATCAGTTAATGAGCCAAGTCAAAGGTAGCAAATAGTGATATCCATATCCACATAATCCATCCATCATCGTACAAGAAGAATAAAGACAACCCAGTAACCGAAAGCCAGAGCCAGACCAGATCATCTGAAAAAAAAAAAAAAAAAAAAAAAAAGTACTGCTTGCTAGCTTACGTCTAATATTGCGGCTGCTGAACTGAGTCACGGTCCGCAACAAACAGTAACAATCAGCCTCCCAGCCAATTGGATTATTAGCAGTAAACCCACTTTTCCCATTTTTCTTACATGTCCCTTGCTTTCTTATAACTTTTTCAATTTCCTCTAAAAAGTCAAAAGCTTGCTCTCTTCAACGACGTTAGAGTAACAGAAGATCCTATCGCCGATTTTCCGACTTGGATGTCAAAAGAATCGTATCGGAGAAACAATTCCACCAACAGAAGCCTCGACGCCAGGACAACAAAGTCTTTGCCTGCACACTGTTTATTCCCAACCGTTGGGTTCTCTGTCTCTGGACCGTTCGACCAAAGCACGTGCTTGAGCATCTTCTCACCTTCCCCGACAAATCGGTCCGCTACGAACTCCTCCGCTCGCTCGAATATCTTCGGATCTTTTGTTGCAAATGGTTGGTACCCGAACAACATCTCTCCTTCTTTGACCTCAAACGACGCCTCGTGGTTCGATATGATCAAGTCTCTTTTAGCTTTGCCGTATTGTAACGCTACGGGTGGTTCCATACGCAGCACTTCGTACACCACGGACTTCATCCACGGCATCTGTTCCATCCCCGCCATCGTCACTTTGCCGCCGTTTGATCTGACTACCGATCTGATCTCTTCTGCTAACTGCATGTGGAGTTTGACCCCCCCACGGCCGATCCATTTGACCATGTTCGGGAATAAGATCTTCATGCCTCCGAATGAATTGAAGCATGTGGCAAATACGAGGTTGTGACACGCTTCCTCCCGCGAGACGCCCAACTTCTCGGCTTCGTCGAGAACGAAGCCCGACGACTCGTGGAAGAAATCGTACAGCCTCTGGTAATCTTTTTTCACGAGCGCTGGAGGGAGAGGGCGCGTGCGGAGCAATGGTTCTTCGACGAGCTTCGGTAGGCCCAGGGAGAGTAACGGAGCGAGCTGAAACAGAATCCACTTACCGATCAAAGTCGGGGCATCCGAGCCAAGTGTGGTATCGGCGGGGTTCTTACCGAACCAAGCCCGGGCCAAGAAGTTAAAGGCGGCTTGCTCGTTGGCTCCGCTGAAATCTGCTTTGCCCTTGGCGGCTAAGTCTCTTTCAAGAGTCTCAAATGCCTCCGTGTAGGTGGAGTGAAACTCGGGGATCACCTTGTCGCGGCGATTCATTAGAAGAAAGAACAAGAGTTGCTTGAGCTTGGCGTGGTTGGGCTCCGAAGGGTCAAGATACGACAGAACACGGTAACCGCCGGTGAGATCAGTGGAGGGCATGTAGGTGCCGGTGAAAAGATCTTTCTTTTCGACTTTGGAAACGTCAAAGAGAACGGGGAAGCTCTTGCCGTCGAGTAGAACGATGACTTTCGGGTTCGAAGAGATGAAAGGACCGGGGGGCATGTTAGCACGAAACACCGTCGAGCCGTACTTTTGGATTTTGGACTTGAAAAACTCGTCTCTTCCGAGGTTGTATAAGTAGTCTTGGCGGTCTTTGATCGGACCTAAATAAGGGAGGCCATAGCTTCCGGGGATTTTGCGGATCGGAAGTTTGGTGGGTTGTTCATCAGATGGCGAGATTGTGATTGGTGGTGGTGCTGGAACGGGCTGTTTCTCTGAAATGGAGGCGGTGATCGGCCTCGGACGGATGGCAGCAGATCGAACCCGAGGAGTGTATAGCTTTGATGATTTTCTTGGGGATTGAAATTCAGTTGGCAGAAGAGAAAAAGATAAAGAAGTTGATGCCATTTCACAGCGATAATAATTGTTGTTGTTGTTGCACACACTTTACAGAGAGAGAGAGAGAGAGAGCACCGAATAATTAATGATGCCTTTATATTGTATTATTTTTATGAGATGTTCCTGCAGTGTTCTTGCATGTAATTTTCCACCCCCTCAATTGGAATTGTTTGTGTTTGCGTTCGTGTTTACGTTTGTGTGTGGTGGATCGCACGACTTTATTTACATTTATAATGAGTGGGGTGCGAGCTCTTATAAAGTCGCAAGTCGTAACACTTCAACTCAGGAACCTAATTAAATAGAGTCGTGGAAGGTGTGCGTTTTCTCCTTTTTTTTTTCTATTGATTTTTGTTTTTCCGACCTAATTTGCTTTAATCTTTACTGTTTCCTGTTTATGCCCTTTAGAGCACGTGTTGGGTATGCAACCTTTTTTATTTTTATTTATTTATCTATCTTTTGAGACGGGTCTACATCTACAGTGTTGATGTTAAAACATTTTTCGTGAGTGTAGCACTGAAGTGTTGACGCTGATAGGTGCAATTTGCAAAATCAATGAATATGCATTTTATTTTACTACTTACTCGGATGAGGATAACAAATATATGCAAATGCAAATGACCCACATTTAATTTGCATGCTATCCCATGGATTGGTTTACTTCCTAGTAGGCTAGTGCATTGGGCACGGACAAGTTTCTTTTTTCTTTTTTTTTTATCTTTTTTTGTTTTCTTGACTGCGATATTGAGGAGGAGGTTGTAAATAATTTTCATTATCAATTTCCTCTGTGTATCGAAATCTACTATTATATTTTAGTGCGCTTAAAAAGCAAAGAAAGGAAAAAGCATATATATGACCAATTATTTTGAAAGCGGGTCCAAACTGATTCAATCAATTAGTTTAGATGGATTACTAATGGGCCTTTAGTCCAG
Source organism: Citrus x clementina (assembly GCF_000493195.1). Taxonomy (NCBI): domain Eukaryota; kingdom Viridiplantae; phylum Streptophyta; class Magnoliopsida; order Sapindales; family Rutaceae; genus Citrus; species Citrus x clementina. The sequence goes on from NW_006262201.1 coordinate 40,619,387, forward strand.
TGAGAGAACTCTTGCACTTACAATGTTGAGAGTAAGTGTTCGAGCCTCCATAAAGGTATTATGAGGGTTAATTTTAATTCTCCCTCGATTATCAAATAATTGAGTGGAGTTAGTCTATTTTTCACAAAATGTGAGTGAAGTTGACACCCTTTTAATATTAGGGAGGATTTTAAGAACCTAGACCGCGCTTCAGAGGAGTACATGCCACGATGAAGGTCTCAATTGTATAATCTGTTTGTAAATATTAATTGTGATATCTAATGTAATATCAGTAACAGTCTTATATAACAGTATTAAAAAAAAATAGTTTAGATGGATTCAATTTTATTTTTATGTTGCAAGGTGCAAACTCAAGTAGCAGGCTTGGACGGTGATTTTATTTTATTTTTAAATCTTGTGTCTTCTTTATAATGCAAGAATGATTCGCGTGGGCCCATATATTAATATGACCAGTTAACTATTTTATTTTATTTTATTTTGAATGGGAAATCCATAAGCTGGTCGTCGGACAAATGAAGGACGGAGTTGAATAATCAAATCATACGGTAGACGAGTACCAGCTTGCAATACTCCCCAACAGGGTTTGAAGAAATAAAAGATTGAAGCGAGAAGAGTAAGAGGAGAGGTCGGTCAAATCGTCAAAGTCAAAACACATAGTTTTCAGACTTCCGTCCTAGGGAGCCGGGGTGCAAGGAAACTCGATGCGATGACAAACATGGTAAGCTGGCGTCGCGTTTCTCATTCAGATTCGGCGCCGTAATGCACCGGCAATCCCCGCTACTTCCAAATCAACCTAACTGCAGCTCGAGCCGGACATCTTTGCACGGCGTCGTCTTTAGCTTTACATGCATTTTTTGTTTGCTGCGATTGCGATTGGACCCTTGTTTGATTCCGCGCACTGTGGCCGCGAGCCCTTTTATGTAATTTTATCTATTATTGTTGACTGCCACGTGGACATGGACTCCTCGTTCGGACAAAACGAAATATTCATGAAGATTGATTTTTTCGATTCAACCATTGAATTAAAATCAGAAGCCATGTTGTATGGACGTTCCCACAAATGTTAATTTCAAGGAAATGCACAGCCGTACAACAATTGTTTGAACGTAGAGTATAATAAAACAGCCAACAAACTTTTGGCGCTTCCTTCTTTTAACCACATTATAATATGAATCCCAAAATACCTTGTAGGATGATGAAAAATTTATGAAAAAAATTTATTAAAATTTTTTGATACATTACATACCATATTATTTGAGATGAATTTTAACGTAAAATTTTCAAATATCTATCATTGCTCTTCTCACGTGCATAGCTAGAAATTCAATTTCATTTTTTTTTTAAAAGAAAGTCTTAAAAACATAATCTACAATACATTCATCATTTTTCTCACATTTTCAACCATTTACAATACAATAATTCTTGCATCTAAAGAATTATTGAAAACGCCAAAGTTTTAATCAAATTTATTTCTAATAATTCATAATTGAATTTACTATTTAATTATGACAATTGTACAGAACTGAATAAATAAATATCACTCTATGCTTCAATATTTATTTTAGTGTCAAACAAAAAAAAAAGTTGTTTCTAAATAGAAAATTACAAGAATTTTCAGCTTTGCAATTATGATCTTTTTCAAGCATACTAGTTTCACTTGAATAAGTTCATGATTTTTTTTTCACGACCTGTGGGCCTTCTACCTTCATGCGTCATTGCTCCATCAGGCTTTTGCCCATTGTAGAAAATTCCCCTGGCTTTCATCGGTTAAAACACGCCAAAGCCCTAAGCGTAGAGGAACCACACCAATCTATCCCGAACTTGGTAGTTAGACTCTACTGCGATGACGATATTGTTGGGGAGGTCCTGAGGAAAAATAGCTCATTTGAAATATTGAATAACTTGATTTATAATAATGAGGTTAACCTTTTATTTGTTACATTGTGTGCATTTCTATTATTTGTCGGCCCAATTGCTAGTAGGGATAATCAAAACACCAAACCAACTAATGTAAAGATGGTTTTTAGTGCTAGTTATCCAGTTACAGAAGTGACCCCATAGGCGTTTGCTTTCATGTTAGTTTGTGAGTTTGAAAATTATCTTTTTTGGTGTAGATAGTACACATCAAAAGGTTTCTAAGCTAGAATTAATGTTTGGGAAGAATTTATAAAGTTATAAAATTATGAAAAAGATAATTTACAGCATTGTTAATCCATCTTAAATTTCTCAGATTTTATTTTTAAATCTCGAGCCGACTATAGGAAACTATATATTGTATAAATTATGTATATAACGAACGGTTTAGGTTGAAAAAATGTAACAATAATTTTTAGTATTTTCAAGGATGTGGCTAGTAAATATTTTATCTTTAAAATTTAACTAATGGTGATCTAAGTAATGCCAAAAGCCGCATCAATTGTCAAAATTTGAAAATAGATAAAGAATGCTAGAATTTTTCTTTGAGCTTTAGGTGAGCAGGGAAGGGTAGTTTATCACGGGTGCTTGGTACTGTTTTTAGCAATTTTGTTTTTTCAATTTATAGAAATAAAAAAAAACTTGTTTAGTGGGATTTAATTACGACATATTTTTAATTGGCCAAAGGCCGAGTGGTTAGGACTGTTGTTTTTCAAGTTGGCGGACAATAGTTTGAACCACCACAAATGCAATGTGAGGGTATTTCATTATTTAATTATAATATATAATTAAGTATTTACTTGTAATGTATAATTAAGTGAATGTATTTTTCTCCTTTACCCAAGTGTGAGAGAAATAGGCATCTCTCGAATATTAGTGAGAATTAAAATCTGGATGTAAATTAGTCTCAATAATAATATGATTTATAAATATAATTATAATCTCATATAATATAAGTTATAATTTGAACAATAATCTTATATAAAAAAAATTACATTATATTTTTTATTTAGATGAAAACAAATTACACTCATTTCCCAAAGAATCTAACGGAAATTATAAAACAATAATTTCATGTTCCCAACAATCAGAATATGATTGGGTCCTACGCCTTTAAAAAAGTAAAATCAATACCATTTTCAGTTGTCGCAACTGCTGTGCGGTTAAGCAGATGGACCCGACCCACAATACCAGTAGAAATATATGAATGTATTTGATGGTGTTTTTGACTTAATGAAAAATTTATTTTCTTTTCGAAAGAAAAAAAGTAAATGGACCCACAAAAATTAAAATACATTTATATATTTAAATGCAAACACAAAAGTATATTACGGTAACCCATTAGATTGCTATGCACATTTATTTTTTGATAATAATTTTAATCACTGAAATATCCTTACAATAATTTACTAATAAAGACATCAACAATATAACTTAATAGAAACATTTTTACTCTTTATACGATTAACTATAAGTTATTATCAATTTATCATTCTACAATGACTTTACATTACCAACAACATTCAACGATTTCTCTTTAGAAATGATTAGATGAATTTAGAGAAAAAAAATGCTTCAATCTGCTTCTTTATGATGTTGGGGTGCAGATCAAGATCAAGATCGCGATCAAGTTTTATGAAACGTATTTTGGAAACATGATTCATGAAAGAGAAATTAAAAGATAAATGGAGAATTTTGAAAGGAAAAAAAAATCTCGTATCCTGTTATTTTACTCCCTCCTTTCTATTTGATTCATTATATATATATATATAGATTAATGAAATTGTCACTGATCCAGTGATCCTCACACTTGCAATGCAAAAGGATGATTTCAAAATTATTGTTTTTTGCTAATAAATGGTCATCCAATGATCAGACTCAAAACGAAAATTTAGAAAGAAGATAACGAGCAAAGAGAACGGAGACTTTGAAGGACAGTGTGTGTGGTTAGCCAGAGGAATTTCATTGTAAGGGTATTTTTGGCATTTGAGTAGGTGTAATGAGTAAAATTTTATTTTTCAAAATTTAGTAGTGGGTATATCTAACAAATGAATATAAAGAGTATCGTAGAGGGTTCAAATAGTCCCACTTAAATATTAGTTTAATTTTTTAATAATATTATTTTTACACATATTATCAAACATATTTTTGTTATTTGCATTTTCAGATATCATATAAAAAAGGCTACCAAATTCATTTTCACTTTTATAAAAATTAATCATTCTTATGTTATAAATAAATACAAAAACAACATTTAAAAATAATACCAAATACACCTTTATTTTAAGAAACTAAATTTGTGGTTTAATTACATCCACATTAACATCCTTAGATCCCATCAAACTCATTTATTGCACTTGGATCACTTTTTTTTCCCATTTATAGTTGGATTATAATTCCGCAATTGCTAAATTACATTGTATGTAATTTGTAATTGACTCCAAAATATGACTCTCTTAATTGTTTGACAAACTAGCTGAGTCATTAAAAAAAAAAAACTGATTTGGTGCAAATTACAGATGATATAACTTAACAAGTTCCTTATAATATACTTACAATACAATATTAACTTTAATAAAGTTTATTTTTAGATTTATATTTTTCACTTCAATCTTATTACGGTAACAAACCACACCAATATTATACGTATCCTCATGTTTTTCTAAAGTTTTCTCTGGCGACCACTATAGAAGTAGGCATACGTCTTGAAGTTAAAGATTTTTGATAAAATAGGAATTTCACTTGTTTTGCGTATAGATTTGAGTCCCTCTAGTAAATAGTTTTTCAAAATTAAACTTTATTTTCAAAGGTTACTAGCATTCTCTTTCTCTCAACCCATAAAATCTGAAGGATTAGTCAAGCTTTGTCAATTGCTTTCATTGAAAGGAGATGAGGATAATATTGTCATGCTGGGAGAGATTGTTATAAAGAGTGGGGGACAAAAATTAGTCAAGCCACTTGTGGGTAATGTCTTTTCTGAATAAACCCATCAATAGAGAAGGACTTTGATAAGCAATTATATGGAATCCTATGAATGGCGTTACAATTGAGAGTTTTTTTTTTTTGGGGGGGGGGGGGGTGGTCATTTTATATTTCATTTCAAATCAGATAAAAAAAAAGGTCCTTAGAACTGAACCATGGCACTTTAACAACTCTTTAATAGTTCTAGTTGAACCATAAAGGAATATTTTAAAAATAAGCTTCATAAGGACTCCATTCTACGTCCAAATTCATAACTTTCCCATCATTTGTATGAGTAAAGAAACATGCCTGTTTCTGGAAAAATTAATTGGTGACGTGGAGGAGGTAGATTCAGGGGAGACAGGTGGTTCATGATTGTTTTGGAAGATTTCTCTGTGTGCGGGTAAATATTGACATTACAAAACCCTTATGAAGAGTACTTTTCGTGAGATTTTTTACAAATGAGGAAGATGCCATAATGATGCCATCACTTTATGAATGTCTTCCAGAATTCTGCTATTATTATGGTAGGATTAGTCATGCTTACAAGGAAACTGAGATTATGCCTAAAGATGAAAAAGTAGAGAATTTTGGTCATAGAGCCCGACTGAAAGCAGCAAAGAACAAGCAAGACAGAAGTAATAGAGGAGGAGAAAGCCCAGTTAACCATATTGGATCGGTGGCCCACGTGAAGATAGGCAATCCTAACACTGGGATAGTCTTTGATTGAAGTAGACGGGCAGGTGGATATGATAGGTGCAACTAAAAATTTCGACTCCTTGGGAAGTACGAAGATAATTTCTTCGCCAATAATTAAGAAGGAAGAAATGGGCAGTCAAAAGATAATACAGAGCTCACTCAAGCCCAAAAAGATAAACTGGGTGTTGAGCCTCCAACTTGTTTAGACTCAGCTTGAATTCCAACTAATCTTCGACCTAAATCAAGTTGTGCTAATTGTACTTCTTCTCAAAGAACATAGAAACTACTTGTGCAGAAGCTGACGAATTCAATGATCTCCATGACTTCAGCCTTCTCTGAACAAGATACCATGAAAAAGAGTAGCAAGGAAATGGAGATGAAGAGTTAAAATTTCCTCAACTGCTACCAGGATGAACTTACAAGGAAAGTTAATGTTGCTGTCATCTTTCTCTACTCTCTCAACTTTTAAATTACAAGCTAACTTTTTGGATGTTTTAACGGCGGTAGCTGATCACAACCCCACCGAACAGAAGGAGGGCCTTATGTTGGAATGTTCGAGACTAGGGGAACCCTCAAACATTCCACACATTAATAGATTCTCCACCAGTATAAACAAATTTTGTTTTCTTAAGTGAAACTAAGCATAATTCTCATCAAATGGAAGTTATTCATGTTAAATTAAATTATGAATTTTGTTTTCTCTGTAGACTACTCGGGCTATGGTGGAGGGTTAACATTACTCTGGAATTCAGATGTTAATATCAATTTATTGTCCTATAATATGCGCCATATTGACATTATTATGTTGCACGTGAAAATCTAACATGGTGATCGATTTACAGGATTTTATGGCCACCATGAACAATCGGAAAAGAAACATTCTTGGTGCTTATTGGGAAGGCTGTCCACGCTATCAGCAGCCCCTCGACTATATGGAGGGGATTTCAACCAGATTTTGAAGGTTAAGGAGAAAAGAAGAGGTAGCCCAAAAGAACATAAACTTGATTTTTGATTTCAAAAATGCTTTAGAAGATTGCGGCTTGTATGGTCTTGGTTGGGAGGGTTATCCATTCACTTGTTCAAATACCGAGACCTTAATCGCCAACTTGGATCGTTTTAACAACATTAATTATTGAACTTGGGGCGCTTTTAACTAATATTTTACTGAGCCTTATTATGTAATATGTATGGAACATTTCATCGAACTTTATAACTTACATAAATTTGGAGGTACATAATTCTTACGACCTCATGTTACAAGTTGGGTATTATTTATACAAGTTGGGTATTATCCAAATATTGAGCGTTATTAAGTAATATGTATGGAACATTTTCGTATTATGATTGTTAGATTTTTGAGCTGAACTATGGATAAATTCTTGCTCTCAATATATTTCAAATTATAAATACATGTAGATTGCACCCCATTTAAGGAAAAAAAATGTGAAACCATATGTTATTTAAAAAAATTATATCTTATTCAAAGAAAAAAAAATAAAACATGAGTATTATTTAATTGAGATAATAAAATCTTCAGTATTAAAAACAATAAATGCTATATTTAAATCTCGTTTACATGAGAAATGAAAGGATTAATGTGCGTTTAGCCTTAAAAAAATAAAAATGAAGAGCATATTAGGAGGAAAGATAACCACTGAATAATATTGTGTTAAAACAAGTCCGCTTGTCATTCCCGGATCTCACAAGTAACAATATTGCGTGTAAAGTCAAATGTGGAAAGGTTAACAATTGTATGCCTCCAAATAATTATTAACTTTCACGGATATGCAACTATTTACGCACAATCTGCAGATTGTCTCAAAACGACTAAGAAAAGTCTAAAATACCCCAAGGTACCATAAGCAATATCGACCCCACTCTCTTTCACCAACATAACTTTCAAAATCAAAATCTCTCAAAATCTTTCAAAAAAAAAAAAAAAAAAACTCAAAGCCTTCAAACCAATTAACTCCAATGGGCAAGTAAAAAAAACTTAACTCCAATGGGATTTCTTTTTTTAATTTCTAGTTTTTAATTCATTTCTTCAAACCCGTCACGCATGTGGAGTTTATGAATAAAGGTAATTTAGTAACTTCCAGGATTGCTAGGATATTCATGTAACATAATTTTGGTGGAAGAATGTTCATGCAGTTTCTCAATTTTCAGAGTATAATGGCCGCAAATCCTTACTTGAAGCAGGGTTTAGGGTTTTAGAATCGAAAAGAACGAGATAACCAACGACTACGCCAAAACCCTACAACCCTCGAATGAAAATGGAAGTTCAATCCGTTTGTCGTGGACTTCAACTCCCGAAATTTAAATCATCGAATTGTGGTTTCCTCTCGCATCAATTTGTAAGTAAATTATTTTCCCGTTTGAACATCAATTTTACAGTTCATTATTGATTATCTTTGTTTAAAACCCACTCTCTTCATTTCTGTCTGCAATCTACTACGTTCAAGGTTTCACCTTCTGCAAGCCAGTTCGGGTCAAGAAGTCAAAGCATTCGATTTGGAAATGCATACAAATGTACAGTCTCCATCTTTAATCTTAATTTGTTATCTGGTTGCTTAGGAAATTGAGGAAATAACTCTTCTTTTTCAGTTTTAGGGAACACTTTTCCTAATTTAAAGCATAAAATTGAAGGGTATTCGGCATGGAGTTCGAAAAGAGGAGCTATATTATGTGCGTCTAATTCTGGTTCAGACACAAAATTGGGATTCCCTTCGGGTGAAAATTCTAGTTTGCCAGTTGCTATTTTTAATGGGCCGGAGCCGTTTCGTGGGAAATCGGGTTCAGTATCGTTTTGTGGACTGACTCACCAGCTGGTGGAAGAAGGAAAGTTGATGTCAGCTCCGTTCCAAGAAGACAAGGGCTCATTCCTTTGGATTTTGGCACCTGTCGTGTTGATATCGTCGTTGATTCTCCCCCAGATGTTCCTTGGCAATGTAATAGAGGATTTCATCAAGGACAATCTTCTCATGGGTATATCATAGAGCTGAGTTCTTCTTTTTATGTTGTTTAGCTTTCAACTCAGTAACTTTGTATAAAATATGTGAGCTTTGTAAGTTGCATTTGTTTTCTTCTCTGTGATCAATTAAACTGCTGAGGTTGTTATGCAGAGATCGTGTCTTCTTTGACTTTTGAGTCCATGTTTTATGTTGGTCTTGCAATATTTCTGCGAATCACTGATCGAGTTCAGAGGCCATATTTACAATTCAGCCCAAAGAGGTGGGGTCTTATCACAGGGCTCAGGGGATACTTGACTTCTGCTTTCTTCACGACGGGCTTAAAGGTTGTTGCCCCTCTCTTTGCCGTCTATGTAACTTGGCCAGTGCTTCGACTGCCAGCCTTGGTTGCAGTGCTTCCATTTCTGGTTGGTTGTGCGGCTCAACTTGCATTTGAGACCAATCTTGACAAGCGTGGGTCGTCATGTTGGCCCTTAATTCCTATCATCTTTGAGGTTGTTTCTTGACTCATATTTATCTTTCTCAGGCCAAAATCAAGGATTTATTAACTTTATTTTAAAATCAAGGATTTTAATGACTTTATTTTATTGGCAGGTATACAGACTTTATCAGTTGAGCAAAGCTGCTAATTTCATTGAGAGATTGATGTTCTCAATGAAAGATCTTCCGAGATCTCCGGAATTGCTGGAAAGAGGCAGTGCAATGGTTTCCATGGTAGTGATTTTCCAAGTCCTTGGTGTGGTTTGCCTCTGGTCATTGTTGACATTTCTTCTGAGGCTCTTTCCTTCTAGACCTGTAGCTGAGAACTATTAATGTATCAATGGGAATACATCAACAATGGTCTTCCATGTAGAATCTTTACGTCTTGTTGATGAATTGTAGGGAAATGCTAGTTTTGCTGTAGATGTTGTCCTAATGATCTTGAGGCCAAGAAGTTTTGTTCTATTGGGGTTTGTGCAACTTGTGTTGGCTGAGTTGGTTTTGAAACAGTTGCCTAGCTTGCTAGACCGCAGTTGATCCTGCTGTATCACTGATCTAAGGTGCTTGTTTGTACAGAATGGTAAACAGGCGCAGTTCATAAGGTAACACATCTGTATTTTCAGAATCTGCAACACTTTGAAGAGCCCAAATTGTCTAGCTCTTCGTTTTTCTGAGGATTTGTAGCAAAAGAATCAAATGCTTGATTGTCACACATCAGTTAAAGCATCTGTCCAGAAAGTAAATGGAAATAGCAGCTCCCGAATTTTACATCAAGAGGAAACCAGTTAATTACTTGACCTTGAACAAACTTGGATCCCAATCATATCAAAGTGTTTAAAATGACAAGAAACAAAAGTGTCATTGCACATGATATCGTTTCTGTTACGAGTACAATAAACAATCTATCCGTATTTGTTTTCACAACAGTAGACGATTTTAATTCTAACGATCAACAGTCGCAAGCGGGATAATCACGATATGAACACTCGCCATCCTTAAAATGATGAAATCTCATGTTGTCTTGTCTCTGACAATTATCTCTCTGTTCTCAATGCTTGAAAGTTTCTTGATAAAGTTATGGCACTCCCCGCAGATCCTCAAGTTCTTTTTTATCCTTGAGGTTCTACCGGGAGGAGTACTAATAAGCCCGTAAGCAACGGCTAGTCTTTCACTGCGACACGTCTGTGGCTTCTCTTTTGCTTCTTGGTCAAGATCATGGAGCACATACTCTGTGTATGGCATATAGCCTGCATCCTCACCTCATTCCTCAAAGACCTCAGCTTTTTGTAAGCCTTGCTCCTATCGGGGCTCGTTTTCTTCTGGCTAAATCGGGATTTCCCTTACCTTCTTCTTGTTGCTAAGTCTCAAACTCGAAGATGGTTCACCTAGCAGCAGTCCTGGCTCAGTTTGGGCGTATTTTTCCAGCGTCTCCCAAACAACAGAGCTTGCGTCAATTTGCATATTTCTAATAAATTCTCTGGCCTCAGCTATCTTCTGTAATCTTCCATAAAGATCGACAATACCCAGAAAATGTTCTAGTGTAGGATTGATGTCATAATCCCTGGTCACGGACTCAAAATGTTGAAATCCTTCATCCACTGCACCAAAGCAACCGCAGGCAGTAATAACACCAACAAAAGTAGACCAATTTGGCCTTACTCCATCATTCTTTCATCTGGGAAAAAAATTTTAGAGCGGCTTTTCCTTTCTCATTTTCTGCCGAACCCTGAAGGAATAAATACCAAGAGTGCAAGTTTTTGAATCCAAGTTTTTCATTGATATTTGATCGAACACTCATTTCACAGTCCTCGTATCACCCAATTTACAATATACTTCCACCAGTCCATTAAATACAACAGAACTGGATTTTGACGGGGACCTCATAACATACTTCAAATCTTTTCCCAGCTTCCAACAACTTCAAATCCATGCAAACGTTAAGCAGTTCAATGATATCAGGCGAGTCCAAAAAAATTCCTATATTTTTCAATTTATCCATGACTTCAAGTGCTGCTTTCACTTCCCTTTCTCGACATAAATGCTTGAGCTCAGAGTTTAAATCATCTTGAAGGTAAAACAATTCGTTGAGACAAACTTGATACAACCATTAAATCTTTATTATCCATTTTCTTTTTCTTAGCTTGTAAACTCCTTCCTTCTCAAAAAAAAAAAAGCTTATAAACTCCTTCCACTTCCAGTTACCCCATAGACATAGAGGGGACAATATTTCACACAACCAACACACACTCACATCACCCCCGTATGTTCCTCAATATATTGATTAAATAAGTAGAAAGTTTGAACAAGGATGGTTTGAAGCATGCAATAACATACACTCAACACTGGAGCAACAGGTTTGGAAGTTGGATAAGTTACAGACTCAACAGTTCAAAGTTCAGAAAATGAGATGTTGAATTTTAAACATTGCAAACAACAGGAATATTTTCTAGAGCCGAGTACATCATAGTCAAGTTATGCATTGGTATAAACAGAAATACTTGGATCTTCTTCCTGGAAATTTCTTTCTCACTATACGTCATTCTTTTTCATGTTGTGTACAATATTTAGACTAACAGTAGTGTAGCAGATGAAATTAGATATTTTTCTCTAAATGCTCTGACAAAGGGATGGCCTTATTGTGGATTTCAAGCTGAAAAACTTCAGAAAACTCCTTAATCAAAGAATTGTGAGCGATATCAATCAGTTTGCAGTCATCAGGATGACGGAATTCTGCAGTCAGTGATTGAGATTCTCCTACCAAACCCTTTATGCTTCCAACATGACGATTTTGTATACCGCATGGGACTATCCAACGAAAGGGTGTTAGATCCGTGGTAACATTCAATGCTAAGCCATGATAAGCAATCCACTGAGATACACGTATCCCTATTGCTGCCAGTTTCTGATCTCCTGTAGTTAAAATCAGAAAAGAGAAAACACATCAAGAGACTGCAATCAATTAGGCCACATTTTCTTTTTCTTAATGACATTAAATCAGGACAGAGTGGTCAACTAATATTTACAAAGAGTCAATGGCGAAGGCCGAAAACCTGCCAGTTTCCAAATATATAACTTCGACTATGGACCACATGAAGTCCTGGTTCCTCAATCACCAGAACCATAATACTTGTTAACTAGGATTGAATTTTCCTAGAGCTTTTCCTCAGCCAATATGCTTTTCTGTGGCTCACTGCAATCTCAACAGCAAATGTGGACCTATAAAACTATATACAGGGGTCAATTATATACCAATTCAAAACACTTACCTTGATGGTCCAACAAACTTTTGGAAAGAGATCCAGGTAAAAAGCAATATCAATTTGATAAGTCCTAAAATGAGTCTCATCTAAAATAACTCAATACAGCTAGATTCTTAGGTACTTAGAAAGGTGCTGCAAACTTGGAAGATTAAGTATAACTGAGGTTAAAGAGGCTTTTCCAAATGTTTACCATGTTTTCTATTCGAAAATTTTATAAATTCTTGACAGAATTCGTGTAAAAGCAGTTGCTGCACCATGTTTTGTACTACATAATTCATAAATGACAATGATTCAGTGAGGAAAGACACCCGTGTTCAGAGTTGACTTCTTACTACAGTCACACATATATGCACAGACCTTCCATAGCACTGGCACTATGAGGCATGCCAGCATTTTCAAAGCTCAAATATACCAGAACAAAGAGTAATAAAATGTACTTACCAACCCAGACCCCAGTTAAACCCTCGACCCGGGAAGCCTTGATGGAGAATGTTGAGAGAACACGAATGGCAACCTCCTCAAGTGCCCTGAGGTACCAATGAAGATCCATCTTGTGATTTCGCAGATTGATAATAGGGTACATAACTAGCTACAGAACAATACATGCATCACAAGTTAGGCATACAAAATGAAACAAAGAGAGGACTACAATTTATTAAGGAAGTTAAATAGTGTGATCCCCAAAGAGCCATGAAGGAGGTAACAGATTTCAAATTAGAGTGCCAATAATGTCTAATATAATCAAATATTCCAAATTATAATGTATTGAGTTACCTTGTATTCAAGTTCATGGTATCACAGAATGTCCTGCAGTTCATAGTGATTTGCCTCAGTTATAAAAAGCTTCAAGGTTTACATGCTTGCCTTAGATGTCAACTGATAGAGTTATAGTTGTACATAGAGTCCAATTGATGCTTATTTTAGATGACATATACTATCGAGAGTAAAAAAAATAATAACAAAATGAGATGATATGCACGTAAGCAAGCTACTAATACTAGAAATATCAATTTGTAAACATAATTCAAAGACATCATAAGCAAGAAATGAGCTTAGCACCTGGCCAGGACCATGATAGGTAACTTCACCGCCACGTTCAGTTCGATAAACTTGAAAAGGAGGGTCCTTTAAGTCAAAATTAAGGTACTCTTCAGAGCCACCAGTACCCATTGTATAAACAGGACTATGCTGTAGAACAATCAGCGTGTCGGGGCAGTCTTCATTTCTTTCAATCAACGCCTTCTTTTCCTTTACTACGTTTTTCTGCCATGACCATGCTTCATTGTAAGGAACCAGTTCCTTGTACAAATCAAAACACTCACACCTGAACCAATAATTAAGTTGAACAAGTCGAGTTACACTGTTCAATGCATTGAATAGAAGGTGTTTGTGAAAAAGAGAGAGCAATTTACGTTTCACTTACGTTTTTCTTCTTTCATGGGTTATTGAGGTTTTGGAATATAATACTTGCTTTGATTCGCAGAAGATTTTGCCACGGTTTAGCTTTTTGGATTGGTCAAGACTTGGGCATGTTGGGACTGAACAAAAACCTGAAGTTGCTGCAAGAATCATGCTTTTTTCTTCTTCTTTTTTTTTTTAAAGAAAGGAAAAAAAATGATCTTCCACTAGTCGGTCGAAGAAGGATCCATTTGATCAAACATGAAGCCAAAAATGCACCAAATTCTCATTCACATACATTTGGGAAAAAGGTTTACGAGAATAATGAAGATGAGTGAGAATTAACAGGGCAGCGTAGTAACCGATGCTACAGTTCAATCAAGACCATCAAAAAGAAAGAAGAGGACGAATGCTGACGTGGACGCTCAAGGTGCAATACAAGTACAGCCAGCAACTTTTGCTTTGAGGGGTACTTTTGACATTTAACTAGCTAGTGATTTTCGTAAATTCGCCCCTTTGAGCTATTAACAAACCCTAAACAGGGTAACGAGAACACTCGTGTATAAATCAAAGTGAGATTGGCTCTTAATTGGTGACGCTGCACTCGCATTACTACTAAGCAGTGCCTGTTCTAGGTTAGGGCTTTTGTTGTCTCAGATGATTGTCTTGTTGTATCTTTTGCTTGTTTGTTAATGTTCATTTATAAAAATTGTTTTATTTTTACACACAACATGAATAAGAGAAATTGATTTGGGGATTTTATCTGTGATGATGAATTAATGATGACGAGTCCGATCAATTATCTAATCCATTCACCCTTGACGACAAATCGAGGCATTTGTCTGAGATAAGCCCCCATTATATCACATCTATTTCGTTCATAAATTTCTGAGTGCATAAGCTTATCTTCGTATTTTGCTTATTCATCTAATCGTTTGGAATTGTTATTTATATTCACTACCATGTTCCTTTGGATGCATAAATTGTATGCAACATAAACTGGGTTTCCATCTACAGACTGTAGAATCATATATTTTATATATAATATGCATTGGTGCTTGTATGTGCAAATCCTAATTTTATGATCTTCCTATAGTTGTTGAGTTATTTTTCAAATGAAAATTGGTTGTTTTTTTGCTTATGAACATATACTAATAAGCTTTGTCTTAGCTTGTTTACTGTGAATTATGCCAGAAAGCATTGTTTGGTTATGGCAAGTATGAAGTGCGTAATGCGTATGCATGTATATTCATGTATCTATGAATGCTGTACATTTCATAAATACTTGAGTTTGTTGCTTGCATGCCTTTATGTTGGTTCTCCAAGTTCTGTGATTCGATTTGACAAGTCCTTTCTGGACATTGATAGAGAAAATGTGGCTATGATGAAGAAAAACGACCTTTTATTTCCTGAGGCACTCAATTCCTTTGATTAATTTCAAGCACTTTTGAGCCACATTACTATGAGAATAAATTCTTTCATGTACTTTTATTATGACGATTTCAAGTGTTTTATCAATTATTATCTGAAGTAGAAAATTTGATGAGGATTTACTTAACATTTTTGCATGTGTGATCTCTAAGGTTTAGCTGAATCATCACCATCATCTTCGGTTGATTCATATAGTGTGTCTCTATGTGGAACATGTCATGTATGGTAGGTGTTAAGTACTTTTACTTGCACTGCCAGTCCCCCCTTTACTAATAATAACAAGGGAAAGAAAGCCTCAACCAGAACGACATTCCTTTTGCGTGCGGATGTAGCTAAGTGTGTGAGAGCATCTTTGTTGATATATTAATGTTTCTATATGTGGATTTTTGAGTGGGTCTCGCATGATAGGTGTTAAGACACTTTTACTTGCACTGTCTGTTAGTGTAAGGTTTTGTTATTTGATATTTTCAAACCATGCATTTCGATATTTCTGTCTGGCATTTACAACCTTATTTTAAACCTTTTTGGCGAGAGATTCTTGTAAATTTCTTCTTAATATTATCTCAAGCAGCTGAGTTTAGATTTTATTGTGATTTGGCTTTGGGCAAAGCTTGGGAGTTTGGATGTTAATACAAAATTCTTCTTTTGTTTACTAAAATTTCACAATTGATATAATGAATAATATTGGAAATAATTTTGGGGCTTGAGCTGCAGCAACAGCAAACTCCGATTTTTTGCCATGACGAATCCTTTGGGCACATTATTGAATTCTTTTAGTCTTGAAGCAGAGGCTGCTGAGGCTAGGCCTTCTCCGGTTTTGGGATCCGAGGTTCTATTCATAAGTGGTCGTGTTTATAACTGATCCATGATTCCATGTAAATTTCACGACAACTTTTTATCTTAATTATTATCATTTTTCCAATTTTCTTTTGCATTGAAGATTGATTACTCAGTGAGAAATTATACACTATGTAGCGGCATTTAAACTCGTTTTAAAAATCTTGAAAGTTAATTTTTATTAATCAGATATAATCATGATTTGTTTGCGCCTTGCGGCGATGTTTCTTATTGCTCCGGATTTGTGGAAGACTCCGTGGATAAACAAGGCTGAAGCGCTTTACGATGACTCACTCTCGGTCGTGCACCAAGGATGGTTCTTACACTTAATAATCGAATTGCATAAATTTATATACATATATATGCGATATGTTATTAAAGTAACAGTGTAGTTGGCTTATTTACAGTAATGGTATATTTTGACAGTATTAAAATTTGATTATTAAACTTTTTAAAAATTGATTATTAAACCGTAAAAAAAAAAAGGGACGCAAAGAAAATGTAGATGTAACGTGGTCGGTATATTTATTAATGAAAGAAAAATCGAGACGGTGGTGTAGGTAATCAATCAGTCTACGGTAATCTAGGATGGTTAAGTTCAATTCAGGTGCCGGCTGCCAAGAATTTTAACAGGAATCATTTAAAGATCCCATGCGCGGGCAAGCCAACGATGGAGAACGCAAGACATTGGAGTATTATTTACGGACCTTAGATATGAGTTCTGGAAGTCATTGCTAACTTTGAAGCCACGGTGGTAAAACTTGTCCTCAGCAAAGAAAAGTACTGACCGGTAACACGCGTCCGGTTCACAATGCAGACGGACCCACACGCTGGGAGAAACTAAACCCTCACGGCCTCACGTGAGGTCCTTGTGTGGCAATGAACGTTGTAAAAAGAAGACCAACCTCTCCAAGAAAAAGATGACTATCCCATGTAGCGCCAAATGTTGCGGATCTTCTTTTCTCACATACCGCCCGGCGCCCGCCATGCAGGGACAGTGATGGTTACTGTGTATATAAACAAACAACTGCAAGCACGTTACAAATGAAATCTTTAAAGCTCAACCTTAATTGATTAATTAATATTTAATTCCAGCTACAAATGGCAACCACTAGGTTAACGTTGCCCTCGACCTCGAGGTACATACTTCCTTTCTCGTGTTCTTCATTTAAAACAGTGAGGTATTTGAGTAACTCCGGGTTTAATACCGGGGAGAATAGATCAGTTTACAGTGATCCTGGTCAGAGGAAATCAGCGGCGCCCATTAAGTTTAAGGCGTCCGCGGCCGCCTCAGATAGTCTTATGATCACAGCAAAGACAGAGGTTGGTCGAGGAATTGACCTGTCCTCTCTGCTTGCAAATGTTACTCGTGCTGCGCTTAAGTTCTTAAGGCCAAGGCCATCTGTGAATCCAACATCTTCCAGCTCACACATTCAGAGGTTCATTGAAAGGGTAAATATATACATTACATAATTTATTCATGCATCGTCTTTCTGTTTATATATATATATTACATCATACACAACTACGTTTAGGATTCCTAGTGTTTGGCTCTTGATGATGACAGGCCATCGATCTTAAAGCTTTGATAAAAATAATTACGGTAATGTGCTTATATTTTATTCTCTATTGCAATCCGTTCAGGTTATAATTGATTGTCGATTCTTTACATTCTTTGCTGTTGCGGGATCCTTACTCGGCTATATATTGTGTTTTCTGGAGGTAATAATTAACGTTTTCTGCTTTTATTTTATATAAGGAACAAATAATTGGTAAAAATTAACAGGACTTGTCTTAATTATTTATGTGTGCGCGCGCGCGCGCGTGTGTAGACAGAGAGAGAGAGGGAGAGATACCATAATGAGAAAGATCACTTACATTATTTGTACTGCAGGGTTGCTTTCTTCTTTTAGAGTCATATTTCAAGTTCTTTAACTCGTTATCTCAAAAGGCAAATCAAGCACATATAATGCATCTAGTGATAGAGGCCATAGGTATCTCTCGATCTCTCTCTGTATTTACTTTGTTTCTTAGATGAGAGAACATGTAAGTCTAGATAGTTTCATTACTAAACTAATATATGTCCATATCTATATTATGCAGACATGTTCTTGGTAGGGACTGCCCTCCTTATTTTTGGGGTAGGATTGTATGCCATGTTTGTGGGATCAAAGAATATAAAGGAAAAATCTTCACAGATACCTGGATCAAATTTATTTGGTCTCTTCTACTTGAAGGTAAATTAATTAATTAATTTGCCCAACTCTTTTGCTCCAACATCACAAAATTTGCATGTTTCTTTGTTGAAGTTGTTAAAAGGTTTGTGTGCGTATCCTCTTTCAGACTCCTCCAAAATGGGTGGAAATGGGATCGGTTTCGCAAGCCCAATCAAGAATTGGGCACGCCGTGATGATGGTACTTCAAGTGGAAGTGTTAGAAAAGTTCAACAGTATACCTGTAGTAACAAGTCTGGATCTTGTTTGCTTTGCTGGAGCTGCATTACTTTCCTCAGCTTGCATATTCCTTCTCTCAAGGCTTTCTGCTAGCATCACTGCTTCGTAGGATAGGTATGGTAGCACATGGATATTGTCGGTTGGACATTAAAAACAAATAAAAAAGGAAGTATACTGTATACATACCCCTAGGTTCTTCACTTTTCTAATCTTTTATACTTTCCCGCAAGTTCTTTTCTTCCTGTACCACTCCATTCCGTCCGTAGCATATGTTTCTGTCCTTGTGGTCGTGGTGCCTTCTTGCTGTTCAAATTCTATTTTGAAAGTGTATCCAAGACCAAGAGATAATAAAAGAAGCAAATTTTTTACTTCTTATTTAAGCTCGGCTATTTTAATTTTCATTTCCTCATTTTGTCGCGTTTTGTCCCAGCTTACTCTTTGATTCTGGACATGTTTCTGTAAAGAATTCTTATAAAGCTTAAGCCAGCAAGAGATAATGATGAAAATATTAACGGAGGAGAAACAGTTGACAATATAACTCCCACCGTTGACATAAGTAAACATATATTCCGGGGGCTTACACACGCCAGATGCAATTTGAAAAGAGACGATTGAATCAGAGGCCTTTGAAGGGTTTGTGTTTTTTCATCAACCAAAGGAAACACGGGGCAAGAAACAATAGAGGAGGCAAGAATCTGAACAACGATCACAGCATATCCCGTAAATGATACAACTATTGGGAGGTCGACTGACACGATTGCGACTAGTGGTACCGTTAAATTGTTCAATAAATCGACTTAGAGGGGGGGTGGGGGGGGGGGTGGTAGGAGGAGGAACTGTTGAAGAAGAAGTAATTACAGCGGGCTATTGCAGCTCTTTACTCGAAGTACTAAAGATTGTACAAGTATTTTGCATTTTTACATGGAAGCTAAAAGATCTCTCATTTCTGCCACAGAAGGAATGGTCTCGTTGGGGTACACCTTGGCAACAAGTTGTGCAAAACTGTCATACTTGTCTAGAAACTCCTTCTGTCAAATTTAGCAAAGCAATTTCAATATTATAAATTTCAGACGCAAGAATAAATAAATAAAAACAGGAAGGTAGGAGGCATAAAAGGAGGCTTCTTCAGCTGAACTGTTTGCACACAGAATACTCCTATGTTGCATTACCTCACATTTATCAAGGCCCAAAAAGTAAAACACATAAAAGAATGCAGATTAAAGCAGTCAGCTTACCTTGCATTTATCCCATAAAGAAGGTAATAATTCTTCTGAAGTTAGGTTCTTCTGTAACTTCTTATACATGGCAGCAATAGATTTGTCAACCTGTGTCAAATAAGTCAAATTACTTTTACGTCCCTGGGACGAAGAACAAAATATTCTGGAGATATTTACTGACATACCCCAGATAAACTGGATTTTAACATCTTCCGCAAATCCATTTTTGACAATCCAAGCTGGAAAGGGATCTGAAATTTGATCCAAAAAACTTACATAAGGCCAAGCTTTCAGCAATGCATTACTGGTATATAAAATTCTGTTTATCTGCAAACACAACTACTAGGCACTACTGCCATAGTTAGAATTACAGTAGAGCTTCTCAACATATGGTATATCAAAAACTGCACCAACACAGCAGAAAACTTCTGTCAAAACACAAATTTAAAAGTCAACATTCTATACTAGGCATCATGCTAAACCAGACATTTCAATGTTGGGAAATCCAGGAATCTGATATGGTATAATGGGTTTACTAGTTAAACAAGGCATGCAATTACCAGTCAAGAGACTTGAGACAAGCTCTACAACTCCGTATATGCACACTCTTTCGATTCAACCCTACAGATCTATCAAACTTAAGATGCTTGCAATTAGGTTATGATCTCCTGACAGAAAAATGAATTTCACTTTTGACATGGAAATAAGATATAGAACACTGCAACTTTCTGAAATCCAGAGAGAGATACAGCGATAAGGCCCAAGACGATGATAAGTATATTTATTATGATTTTATTTCTATGAAACTAATATGATTATGATCAACAATTTACTAACCTCTTCTGGTGTGATTGTGTACATCAAATCCTCGATCTTTCTTGCAAATTGGAAAAGTCGCTCAAATTGCTGTAAAGGACCAACTTTATTATGACATCCGACATGATATAAAATCAGAGGATGCATCGGATAACAGAAAAGCTTATCAAACTCTCATGCAATATTTCGCAGTTTCCACAACAGGGGGAGAGAGGGAGGTTGATTACTTACATAATATATAATCATGCTGATATGACGTGTACAAGCCTGTTCATAAGCTTCGCTTGCCTGGTGATAAAATTTGGCTAGAGTGGGCACAACATTTGCTAGGTCATATAAGCTGCAGGTAGTTGCTTCTGGTCAGCAGAATGAACAGAGTAATGGATTTATATTTGAAAGAGTAAAACCAAGTTCTGCTTGCTTTTTTCAGAATCACTAACAAGATCAATTTTAAATCCATGAAATTGCCAAAAGAAAAGAAAATACCTATTCTGAAATGCTGCGTAGTTCTCTAAAAGAAAAATATCAGCATATTTTGGATCTGTTTGTGCAATTTTCTCCAAAGTCACAAACATTATGCTAACCTGTGAAGCAATAATTAGAATGTAAATCTAAACCCTCAACTAACTTCAGAATGTAAACAACATTTGTTTTTTCCCTTTTCTTTTGGGGACAAGAAACTCGAAAATGTATTAATAAAGATTTAAAACAGATAGAGGACCAGCTGCCCACTAAGAAACAAAATGCAAACAACAGATGGACAAGGATTTCTCCATAGTTCCAGCAAAAGACTTGAATATAAACTCTCTCAATGATTCCCTCAAATCTGGGACATTTCTCAGGGTAAATCAACATTCAATTATAATAACACAAGAAGACCAAGAAATAAAATACAATATATTTCCATTCAATTAAATGCAATTACAAATTCTTATTGGAACTAAAAAACCTATGGCCTAAGCAGTCATTCTAAAGGTTCTATTCAATATGTCATGCACCCAAAATCAGACTCAAGTTGGTCAATGTTTCATTTAGATCTAGATGCTTTATCTGTTGTAGACCACAGACCATACAAACAAAGCTTATGAGATACAGGTTAAGGTAGTCCACAACTAAGATTTCTGGTTACAGAATGCACTCAAATGTTTTCCTATACCTTGGCTGATTGACCATTATGCTAATCCAAATTATATCAACAAAACCACTGTACCACCCACTGAAAAGAAAAAGCCCACCCTAAATCAGCATTACTTTGTCTGAAACTACTGAACTCCGTCACATCTATTTAGCTATTTAATACAGTCACATAATAGTGCACAAAGCACAACACCCTCATCAAATCAACAACTAAAAGGAGTGCTTTAAAAGATGTACTCACAAATTTTGTGTATGCCTGATCAACCAAATCCCTAGATTGTCCCTGAATATACTGCTCCATTCGGGTAGCAAGAGTTGCAAATCTGTACAAAAGTAAAAATATTAATGTAATCTCAAACCAAAAACTTTAGTACAAATAAACACATCAAGAGAGCATGGAAGAAGAATATTGAATATAGCTTCAGTGAAAAATAAAATTTGCTAAAAATATAAAGGTAAAGTATGCAACATCTTGAACAGCTTCTATTGTTTGCACAGGACAATCTGGAGAGGGTCTTAGCACCACTCCAAACACCAATTTTTGCTTTGCTGCATCAGCATTGCACTGGCTTTTCATTTTTCTTTTATCATTCATTCATTCATTCATTTATATCTTTGACAAACTGCATTAGAAACAAAAAATTCAAAAGCAATGTGCAGAACATTAGGGTCCACAGCCCAATACGTGTAGGCTCCCAAACATGCGGTGCGTTTGAGACCATTATTTAAAACTAAATTACTAGACCTATAACTCATGAGATCCATCAGTCACAATGGCATACAAACATTCTTCAGATTACGGCAATAGCCAGCCAATTATTGCATATGTACATAATCTGCAAGCTGACTTAAAAGCTGTCGTCCCATAACAGTTTTCCTGTGCATGCCACAACATGTAACTTGAAAGTGGATGATAGGTATCTGAATGATTGAGGAAACTGTCAACACGTAACCATTCATAACAGCATCATGCATTCAGCACAACTCATGGGACCTTTGATTCACAGTCCTCAAGAACTTAAATCCATAAATCAAAAGACACTAGTGTCTTAGTTAATCTCCTTTCCCTGTCTCATCAATGTTGGGCAAATCTATCCCTCATAACAATTTGTTGTACAAAATGACCAAGATCAAATTCAAAAATTAAGAGCATCGGCCTGTAAGATCCAGAGTACCTTGGGATGTATGATAAGACGCCCATCTGCCGTACGTTACGCTCATTTCTTTCGATTTGGTGACAAGCTTCATCAACAAACTGCACAAATCATGAATGAAATTAGTTAGCATCATAGAAATCTTTATGCATATAGCAATTGCTTTCTTTCGGTAATAGCGAAAACATACACGACCAAACTGCATAGATATTCTTGACTCGAGGTCACCAAGTAACAGACGAACAAATCCTGCTGCATCAGCTTTCTGGCCAGAAAGATAGCGCTCTGTAATCCCATGCATTGATATGCAGCGGAGAGGGTCAATTTTGTACGCCCAATCCACCACAGCATAAAAGTCTTCCTAAAATTCAAAGAACAAAAGTTGGCACCTTCTGCTAGTCAAACAGGAACTATCAACGTAAAATAGGAAGTTCAACTCTGGAAGACTGATAAATATGCATATGCACGCACGCCCACACACGCGCATGCAGAGGAGAAGCAAGCCACCAAAATTTCAATAAAAAAATTTCCAGAGTCTAAGATGTCCTTGACTCTCCAAAGTTCAAGGAAACTCTTTCAATTGGAAAACAGCACAGCAAAGAGATATTAGAAATATGAAAACATAGGAAACATTTTTCACGCATTACCTGGATGCCATTGAGCAACTCCTGGAGAGCTTCATTTAACGTCGCTAGATCTGCTGAGTTTTTATCTAGAAAATCAAAGCAGATTACTCAATTGCCACAGCATGAAATCTATCCATGAGAGGCAGAACCCTGTGACATACATTACTGACACAAATAAACTTTATACAAGCATATTAAGGGGGGAAAAAAGATTACCAGCTTTGCTGTCATTCTCATCTATGTCCATAATGCCCAAGTCATCGTCGTTGGTGTCGTCATCACTTCTATTACCATTAGGAACACCTCCTGGAGAAACAAGTGTAGGAACTTCAAAGCACATGAAGTGTGCAAAGAAAGAACTCTGCAATTTGAGCCATGAAGAAGAAAACTGTTAATAAAAAGTGATAACATCTAGCTCAGAGTATGTGATAAAATAGAACATTGACCTCGTCCACAAGGAGAGGAATAAAAATCGTCAGCATTTTGGCATATGCATCAGAAACTGGAGAAGTGTCTGAATGTCCACCATGACCAGATCCCGAGGAACCTTCAAGCCAGACAGATGGATTTCTTGATGCTTTTGTACTTGCACGAAGCTCATTTGCAAATTCACGAGCCTGTTGTTGCATAAATTAAGATTTTGAGCCATGTGTTTAAACTTAAAGCAGCTTCACAGGGTATTAGACTATAATGAGGCCAAAAGTCTTAAGAGAGATTCACGACATGATTAACCATTTTAAACCATTAGAGATGGATTAGAGCCAAGATTAAGTATGTTCCATAGAGTTTGCTTTCCTTTTGGGTGGCAGAAAGAGGGTATTTCAGGGTTACATGCATAGATGTACAAAGAAGATGGGACTTATTGGATGCATCAGTCATAATATTAGTAATAATGTTGCTAGAGTTCATCTGGAAGTGCTTTTAGTTATTGATCATGAATTAATTTACCAAAAAACATCAAAAGAACTAGAAGAAGAAGATAAATAAATATTTCTCAGCATTCACAAAAGGCTAAATGGATGCTTTGCAGTACAAGGATCCTCATCCAATAATAGTGCAACAACTACTATTTTTTGTATACTTTTAATTACAACCCATAACCAAAATAAAAGAACCCAAGGGTACATGGTTATCACCAAACAAATACATGTCATACCCATATAAATTATTTCAAGCTATTTGAAAGAAAGTTCGTGGTGCCTAACCTCCCGGCGAAGAAGCAAGTTCAGGGAGCTACAATAAGCTTTCCTCAAAGTACCCAAGCACTTCTTATCAAGACTCTGAAAATGGGAAGAGAAAATGATTAAAAAGGAAACCAGTGATACACATTATCACAAGTGCATGTGTACAAATACAACCAAGTGCGCAATCAGGATTGTGCATCGTTTGACCTTTAAATGTTGCAGAAGGCGAGCATATGTCCTGCATTTATATCGCAAGTCAGCATGATCAGGTCTCTTCAGTTGTCCTCGCTGTTTGCAAGCAAATAAGCAAGTTAGAAGTTGATAAATTTTATCAACAGAGCAAGCATAAAGCTGAAAGTTACCTGAGAAAAGTAACTCTTGTCACTTATCATGAAGTCTACCAAACTAGCAAAGTAGTTCCTCAAGAATTCAGAAGCTCTCCGAACAAATGTGGTCTTTAATTTTTCAAGTTCTGCCCGTTTCTCTCTGACCTGTAAGCATTTCAGCAAGTGCTTTCAGAAATAGACACATCCGTACAAACCAAAAACTTCTAAATAGACATCTTAATCAGGCAAAGAGAGCTCTTCAATTGATATTTCTGGTTCACACTAGCAGAAAATTAGAATGAAAACATAAGTTATACAGCTGCCCATAATTATTTACCCATAAGTTCCACAACCCGTACGCATATTGTGGCAGCTATAACAAGTAGGTTGCGAAGACAAAGGTTAAACATGTAGTCAAACAGACATCTAAATAATAAACGAGACATTAGATATTGTGAATTCCAGTTCAAAAAGGAAACCAAAGCTGGCTCTAACATTTTGAGAGGAAAAGATGTTGGAGAACACAAGAATTGATATTGCCTTGCCGTATTAGTACAGGCATAAACCATAAAAGTAGAACTCCAGGCCGTAGATCATCAACTGATTGCATATTTGCATGGTAACCAGATCTTTTAAAGGAAAAAAAGAGACAAACAAAAGAAACAGAATACATACAGCTCGCATGTTTGCATAAATGGGATCCAGGTTAGGTACTTCAAGACCACGTAGCGCACCAGTTAACCACTCACATGCCTCGACATTTTGAAGCATGCGTGCCTCATCAAATGAACCTCCAGTTAGACATGCTGCATACTATAAAAGACAAAACATTGATAAGGAAAAACATTATGGTTTGCATAAATTCCTACATTTATATATTTTATGTTCACAACAGAAGTGGTTGATACCATACCTCTGAAGGTACACGCAATCGTTCAAGCAGTCTATCTAGCTCTTCAATAAGTGATTTGTTATTTACAGATTGCATCTCCAATTTGTTATTGCGGGTTTCTATCTGGATAGTATGAACACAAAAAATTACAAGCAAACATAAACTGAGATCAGGTGCTCAACCTAAAAATGCAAAGTATCCAGAACAGTCCTCCAATCATCTATTTTGACTTTTGAGAACAAAAATCTTTACTACCAAATAAAGAGAACTATCAACAACACGCTTAGATGTCACATTGAATATTGACATATACTCTTCAAATTTTATGCTTATGGAGAATAAAATAATTAGAAAGACAACTAGTAATTTTACATATGGAAATCATTCTTGCAGTTGTCTTGCTCAACCCACAACCCATAACCCTTCCCAATAAAAAAGGGCAAAATTCACCAATAACTAAAAATGTGACTGTCTCTGAGATAACTGCAAATTTGATCAACTCTGAGATAAGACAGACTGAAATGACAAAGGTAAAGTTGCTTTTTCAAATAATGTAGTGACACAAGCGAAGTATTTTTTTTTTTTGGGGGGGGAAAGAATATGTGACCTACAGTTAAAACCCAATCAATAGGCAGGACCCTACAATCAGAATAATCACAATTTTGTACAGACAAGCCCTACCGATTCAATGTCTTCTCTCATGTGCCTAAGCTTTACATTGAAGATGCTCAACCATTCATCCATGTCATCAACACAATTTGTGGCCGCCTCAAGCCCTTGCAGTACCTGCAAGATCAAGAAACAACAATTAAGTTGCAAATATGTTTGTCACAGGAAAGGATTCTTAAGAAGGTTTTTTTTTCTACTGTTATATGTAATGGTCCCACTCAATACCATAAGCCTATAACTGATGGTAGATCACTATCCAGCTTCAAAGACATCCTCCTTGGTTTCCCTTTAATTCCAAGATAAAGCCGTAAATGAAAGAGATTACCTCGTCTACCATTGGTTCACTTTCCAAAATGGCGTGCACATTTGCTGCTTCCAAAGCAAGAAGCTCTCGCTTCAACCTTTCAGAAAATGCCTCTGCTTCACCAATACCCATGACATAACTGCATAACATATTTGCTCAGACACATCATAGCTATCTAAAATGAGTTTAGCTATCGGGACATAAAGGGTGATGCAAGAACTGCAGTAACTTGGTTTCAGTTTCAATAATACAGCAGATTAAGATCCAAAATCATTAGAAAGAGATTAGTAGTACAGTGCAAGTCTCACTTTGTTTCTCCAGTTTGTTTGAACATATATACATCTCTAACTATAGTTTTTCATATATTCACGTTTTGTAAAGATACTTCTCCCACTATGGTCTTATTTTGTTAAAACTACATCTCAACCTGACTTAGGAGCTTCTGAAGCAAAGGAAAAAAGTGAAACACATACGTTCCCAGAAGAGCTTCCATGTCCTCTTCCTCTGCTTGGGAGACAAGTTCTCTTTCAACAGTCACCTTCAAATCACTCTCTGTCACAGTAGCTGCAACAGGCCCATCTTGCTGATTTCTTTGAGTAGTAACTGTAGGGTTATTTTCCTGCATCCAATTTGAGAGTTAGAGTAGCAAAATCAATCACAGACAATATTTTAAGCGACTTCTGCGATCACAACACATAACCAAGGGAATTTAAACATATCGCCAAGGATAGTGCACACCAGATTAACCCATCATTGCATATTGTCGTTCCAATTAATGAACATATGTACATAGTACATGTTAAGAAGAGATCAAGCGACAAATAGAACATGTAAACAACCACTGACACAATAAGAGAAGCAAGCCAGGTTCTTATTTAAACGGAAGCCAAAACAAGAAAAGGTAAATGACAATCCTCACTGTAGGACCCCTGGGAACTGCAGTCCAATTCAATTTGAAATACCACATGTACCTGGCTTGATTTCTTGCATACTGAAGGTTCATTATTTTATCAAACTATTATAAACCCTGTGACACTTTACCATTGAAGCAAATCTACCATATGTGAGGAAGGAGTTCAACTCTGATTGCCCCCCCCCCCCCCCCAACAAAAAAAAAATCTATTATTTCAACATTCATAGCACTAAGGATAAAACTAGCTAAATGTTCGATAGAACCCAAAAGATTCTGATACACAAATTCCCATCATAATGCAATATTTTCTCGTACCAACAGCTACAAACATACTAACTGTCCATTAATAAGATAAATCAAAAATCAAATAGAAATACATGAATTATCAAGGTAAAAGAAAGATCAAAATATGCACCTTAGCCCAAAGAGCCATCTCCACAACATCTATACCAACAACTTTGGGAAGGCGACCAAGAACATCTTTACATATATTAAGAATGCAAAGCAAAAGGCGGTTCCTGCAAAGCAGGAAAAAAAATTAAGAGAAAAAAATGTAGCTGTTTGAAGTTCCCCAGGTAAAAGAAAAACAGAAATTACCTATCATCAATGTTTCGCATGGTCCACTGGGGTGGAGCAACACTCTTGCCTCTGAGGTTATCAAATCCCTATAAGAATTACAGTCGGGCAGGAAGAAAAATTCGTAACTTCCAGAAGGAGGGAAAAAAAGAAAAGAAAAGATATTTCCATATATAAATATTAGATAAGGCATTACCAGGGTAAACGTACACCCACTGGGGTCATTAGTTATAACCTCCACTTTTGACAGATGCTTAAGCTTATACAGTTTTGCAGGCTGTGAAAGACATTTTCAGCAGTATCAGCATTTAAAACAAGCATCATACATATATGTTCTACATATAATTCACTAATAGAAACTCAATGCTTTGATGATAGGATATCATAATGTCTCACTTCCCATATCAACCTGTATTCTTTACTAAGATATATGCATTGGGGAATCCTTAAAAATTCATTCTTTCCATAATGTCCTAGCTAGTGTCATCGAAAGGAAACCTGAGCTTCAATATCATATAAAAAACCTATTTTTGACATCTGATAAGCATAAAATTCTAGCTTAGCCCAGTAAGAATACTACCAAGTCAGCTCTATGGTCAAGATAAGGATACCCGCCCCAAATGTTGTATATTAGTAAAGACATTTTTTCGGCTATCATTAAATTAAGATTCATGTACCAAACTAATGTTAAAATTTATTCAATGTTCTTTGCTATAAATTGATATAAATGCTTGGAAAACAAAAATACCTCAAGAACTCCTCCAGTGGAATATTTTAAAACTCGAAGAAAAGCTTTGGTCCGCTGACCCTTGGCTTTTGCTGCACAGGCAACATGTTATCACAGATGATGCCACATAAATAATGTATCACTAAATGGTCTAAGGAATCAATTAAAAGCCCCAAGGAAAACAAGAAAAAGCTGCAATGATATTTAACTTTCAAGGCTAAATGAGAAGAAGGGGATTTTCATAAGAGGGTGTTGCTGTTCTCTAAACCACAAAATCAAGAAGCATCAGAGATGACGATATGACCCTCCAAATTGGCAAGATTATATTGAACCCAGCTTATCCTACAGTCACCGCAATAAAGACTAGGACACAAATATCCTTTGCTTTTTTACCAATGTCAGAACTACAATTTTTTTTTTTAAAAAGTTCAAAATCTCAATCACCACAAAGTAACTGATGATGAATCTGAAAACCTAACAAGGCATAAAATCTAGCTGAATTCTGACTGAGTCTAGTTTCATCAAAATTTCAAAGGCGTGTCCCGGTAACTTCACATTTCTTGAATTCGAACTAATACTACTAATCCAGGTCATCATCAACACATCAATTGTCAGAATACAATAGAACATTTCTCTAACCAAAAAAGCAAAAACAATGCTGAATGAGAACAGATCAGAACAATGAAACCAAATTTGATAGCTAGAAAAGAAAGTAAGCGTACTGGAGAGTGCGAGTACTCTCGGTTTAGCCATGTTGCGACCTAATTTGCCAGATTTTCCCCACATCCCTCGGCCTTTAGCGACGCGAATCGACATGACGATCTTCTGCTTTGTGCCTTCAATTGCAGCCTCGCAAGCTCGACGAAGCTCCTCGTCATCGGCGCTCGACTTTGCCATTTCTTCTTGGGCCTAATCACAGCGTCACAGATTCTAACGATGCAAGAGAGAGAGGATAGAGATCAGCGAAGCTCACACGGTGCGTGAATTTTTTTGCATTTTAACTGTTAACAGACGCCGACCGTCTAAATAGAAAAATAAAAATAAAAATAATGCGAAAAATATTTTGATTTTTGAGTGCATGGAATGGAATTGTCACACGGTTTGATTTTTCTGTTTTGATAAGATTCGACCCGCCCCGATGATCCGGGTTTGAAATATATAATATTTATGGATTTTCAATTAAAATTAAAAATACTTTAGGTAATTGTTTGCCAGCAGATAAATTGATTTTCAAATCGTTCCTCCGAGGGCGATGGAGGTAGAGGCTACAAATTTTATTTCAGTTTTGTGTACCTACCTCTATCTTTAAAAATAAAAATAATGATGTAATAATTATAAGAGTATTCTATTACCTATAAATTATAGTAAAATAAAAAATAATGTAATCATAAACTGAACGCTATTAAGTGATAGTAGTAATGATAATCAAGGTGCAGTTCGCAAACTATATTGTATTGTATTAGTTATGTATTGATCGGGGTGGAGCCCAAAATAAATCTCTAAAAAGATTAGGTTTAAACTTTAAGTGTTAATATGAGATTGATTTTAAATGATTTTGAATTCAAATTTTTTATTAATAATTGAGGCTATTGTTATAAGTAAAAATATAAAAATGAAAAAGCAATTAATCAAATAATAAAAAAAAGAAGCTGAGTCCAAACTTTTAAAGGCTATTTGTCACTTTATCATAATACAAAAGCAATTAACAAAATAAAAATCAAAGAGTCACTTTGACTTTATTTTTATAAAATATAAAATTACATTTTCATCCTATATATAGTTTACAAATTAATTAATCATGAGTCAAATCAATATTTGAATACTTTTTATTTTATTTTATTTCCTTTAGAAACTTCAAATTTTTTTCAAAACCTACATGTGTCATGTCCCCTATAGTTTATAAGAACCTCCAACCTTTTATATTGCATTAAGGTGCGTTAAGCTGTAATGCAATATTATGTTTGGTGCAACATGTACCGTAATATATATAATAATACATGTATAATAAATGGTATCAGAGTTTAATATATGTACAATTATTTATATTACTATTAATTTTATATTAATAATATTCAAAATTATTAATATTTTTGTATTTATTGTTAGTTATATTAAATTACTTTAAAAATATTTAATTTTTTATATTAACTATTGTAATATAATTAAATAGAATACTATTAAAATTATATTTGTATTTTTATATATTATTAAAGTATTTATTAGTTGTTATATTATAGCAATTATTTTTATATTAATTATTAAATAATAAATTATTTAGTTATATTTTAATATAATTAAAATAAAAATATAGTACAATATTATTGAATAATAATAGACAAACTTATCAATTTACATTAATAATTATGATGTAAAATAAAAATAATTAATAAAATAATGGAGTTTAGCTAATGCAGCAATTCGGCATTCCAAATTTATTCCAGTAATCTAAAAGGTATTGATTTTTGGTTCGTTTGAAAAAAAAAGTCTTGTATCCATTTAAATTGGCCAGAATTTAGTCATATGCTGATTTGAACTTTTGCCTGGCCCTCGCAATCCGCACAAGCAGTTCCATCTCTGGATAGATACTGTTTCCATACTAGTAAAATTATCAGCACTCAGCAAAATCGGAAACTCAAGTCAAGTTGTTAATAATATACACACGTGTCATATATTTATAAATATAAATATAAATATATATATATATATGCGCCTCCATATAAATTGGCTGAACTAGTTCTCTTCAATTGAAGTGAAGAAAAATTTCAATGTATATTACTGAAAAACAATAATTTTTTAAATAAAAAGAGAGAGAGAGAGAGAAAAAAAAAAGTAATAATATAATATAGGGGGGGGGGGGGGGGCGGCGCTCAACTCAACCAGGAATTGAGTGAGATCGATTAGGAAACTTGAGGCGGAGGTTTACATGGTAAGTTTGGCGTTGAGTGTTGGAAAAGATAGCATGACCACGAGCAAAGGCAAAGGAACCAGTGCCTCCAACCACAGTTAGTTCCTCATTCTCTTTGTGAGCAACGTCGTTTGCCTGAACGCTGAGACTTCCGGAATAATCGGGAGTCTCAAACGTCAGGTAAATAATATTGAATGCCGAATGGGCAAACTGTTCAATCGGCACGATGAAACCTTGAGCTTTTCCAACCGACCGAGAAGTAATCTCGGGTCCCTCTGTAAGGGTATGATGGAAAACAAATGCTCCAGCGCCGCTAATCTGTGCCACCGATGACTGCGTGTCTGAGCTTACAATTTGGGGTTGCTGAATATACAGGGACAGAGCCATCGAAGGAATCTTTGAGGAGTGATTTCTGCGCGCCGCGGGGGAAATCAAAGCCAAGAGAACCACGGTTAATGTAGCCAAAACAACTGCAACACAGAATATAATCCTGGGGAGCATAATGCAGCTGTTCGATATCTTTTTCTGTCTGATCGTATTCTCAACATTACGTACCTTTTAATACGACACTTCCGGTTGAAAGTAACCTGCTCCTCGACTGTCTTGTTTTTGCATTTGGCCAACCAATTCACTTCTTTGAAAGCTGTACCTAACACACGTACCAAAATTTAACTGCAAATTAAAGTTCAATAAGTCAAATTTAGAATTGATTTCAATTATTCACATTGAATTAAATTATAAAAATACAACGATGATTAATTTAAATTAAATAAAAAAGTGAATAATTAATTTAAATTGTACAAAAAAAAAAGAATTATGGAGGATGACTTCCCCACTCCTATTTCATATTTTCTTCATCGATTTTTCTTTTACTATCCTAAACTATTATATGCTTAAAGTAATACCTCACAGTAAACGCTAGAGGGTAATTTGCTTTATTTGTATCTTTTTTGTATCGAAGAATCTTCTAAAGAAGTAAAAATAGCTCCGAAAAGTCGCTGAATGAACAGTGCACGCATAAGCAATAGTTGGTCTTTAAAACAGTACTTCACACGCGTTGATGTTCTATGGATGCTGCTAAATGAACAGTGTCGTACATATTATCAAATGAACACATTATCATTAAGAGTAACCGTTATCTACTTATCTTTCATATTTTGCGGGCATCGCCTCAATCTACTGATACTCAGTGTTTGTTAATCGATGTTACTAGTTCAACTGAAGCTCATTGTCAGCAGTGTCGGCATGACGTTCTCTTCTTTTATCACCGTACACCTAAACCACGCATCTTTCATTTCAGTCATTGAAACTCGCTGGCTTTTGAGTTCTCATAATCCTTTACTTTCTCTTTTTGTGAGGATTAGACCTTAAACACTAATTAAGATTTTTTTTTTTTTTAGTTTTTATTTTAAGATAACTGGAGTCTCATTATCGTAAAAGTTAATTACAATTCTATCCAAACTTGATCCCGGGGTTTTTAATGCAAGTTCCGCCATGTGATTTTGGTACATAATCCACTTCAAAAAGATTCTTAAAAACTCCAAACCTGATCCCCAGGGCGTTTAATGCAAGTTCCGCCACGTGATGTTGGCACATAATTCACTTCAAAGAGATTCTTCAAAACAAATGCTTGATACGATCAGTATTCCACCCCACTTCTGCTAACGCTGTTGTTAATAAGATGCACCGTATCCATGGCATCGGGTTCAACAATTGCAGGAATTAATCCTGTTCCAATGGCTAGTCACAAGCCTTTTCAGAATTGCAACAGAAATGAGTCTTACGAACGGAAGCAGCCGTTGTTTCACCTTTTTCATTCTTCATGAGAACGCCAATACACAAGACGGCCGAGATAAAAGTTTAACATTAACATTAAAAGCGCGTGGATACCACAATCTAGAACCAGACCTCTCCTGAGTCATTCTTGGCTCTTCCATCAAGCCACATCTCAATATCCATTTCCCAAATTCAAAATTCATCCTTCGAAGTTTCCATCTAATTCATCCTTTGTGTCCGTAGTGGGTGAGTAGCTGGCGAACTCTTGATATCCATGATACAGCCAAAAGAAGTTCCCGACTTTCTTAACATTCTGGCAATAGTCACATTGAAAGCAGACGGTTTGAAATGATATTCCTTTGGATCGAGAAATGTTGTAAGGCCCGTTCGAAACTACAAGGGCATATATTGAGTCATGCTTTCTTCTCATAGAATCTCAAAGGATCAAATGCCAAATGTCATGCCCTATTTATAGGGAGGCTTGCCAAGCTTTAGGGTTCTAGAGAATTCTACCAACTTGCCTAAATATCTAGATATTTACATGTACTAGAAATGTGTAGAGAATTGTACATATGTACAAGCTTGAATTGTGCTAGATTTAGCTAGAAAGCCTTGAGTGCGTCCGTCTTCACGACCGCGGGATGGCTCCGGTGGAACATACACACCAACACCACCCTCTTCTGCTGGGTTTGGAGGGTTGGCCATTGCAGTGCGCAAATGGACTGACCGTTTATTTTTGCACTCATGTACATGAGCCCCTTCTTGGTGAATGCGGGCTGTTGGCGATTAAGTGCGCCAAGACGTTGGAGAGAACCCATGTTAGCTCGTCTCTATGTTGTCCGTCATGATCGTGAAGTGTGAGCCAAGTAAGTAATGTCGCCACATTCACAAGCAATGGATGATGGCTGGCAAAAATCAAACCACTCTATGCACAGTGCCTGCAGCATGTTTATCAACAATAAAGTAAGCGAAAACAGAGATCTAAGGAGCAGCATTTAGTAGCAGCTAATAATCACTTAACCATACCATAAAGTAAATCAACACCAAAAAGTTCCAAGAACAATCCTCCATCGCCGCAAGAAAAGCCTAGATAATTGCAATTCATTATTCACAGAGACATGCATAGATGAGTGAAACAAGAAAAAAGACTAGACAACCGATGAGCAAATGCTTATCCCAAACATATAAAAAATAATGAATTACTGCAAGAGAAGTTAAGAAACTATTATTGTTATTCTTGTTATTCAGTAATGGTATAGGATGCATGGATGAGTGAAACAAGGAAAAAGACTAGACAACCTATAATAAATTACTGCAAGAGAAGTTTAGAAACTACAATTGTTATTCAGCAATGGCATAGGATACATAGATGACTGAAACTAGACAACCTGTGAGCCCAAACATTCCAAAAACAAGTCATCAACATCAGCACTCTGTTCACATGGTCAAAATAACCAACGACGGAGCACCAGAATCACTGCAACCACAGAATGCAGGAGGAGTTGATGGGTCTAACTCAACTAAGCAGAAAATAATAAATTAGCAGTAGAAGCTCAACAGCATAGCATTCCATAATTTTACCACATGGAAAATGCTAATTGCATATACGATAACATATCCCTTCACTGCATAATTTCAGCAAACTTATAAATTTGAGACCACCCCAGACAGACAAAAGAACAAAGTTACAAGCTTAAAAAACTGGAAAACAAGAATCTGAGAAACAAGGCAACCACTTATTGAATAGGGAAAGAAGCAAACCAGGCGGTAATCCTCACAGAAGTCAAGACTCTTTTTGTATCACAAGTTTGCAAAATGAAAAGATCAGACTAAGATTGAGCCTAAAAAGTATTGACAGAAGCAAGAAACTTAAGCATGCTCAGGGGTTTTTTGATAAGCTTT
The DNA here is from genome assembly GCF_000493195.1 of Citrus x clementina. Classification (NCBI taxonomy): domain Eukaryota; kingdom Viridiplantae; phylum Streptophyta; class Magnoliopsida; order Sapindales; family Rutaceae; genus Citrus; species Citrus x clementina. The sequence continues at coordinate 40,654,913 of NW_006262201.1, forward strand.
TGTCCTTTAACCATTTTTCAGATATTCCACAATATTCCACAAATAAAAAATGAAAGAAACAAGCCAACCACTCATCGAATTGGGAAAGAAGCAAACCAGGCGGTAATCCTCACAGAAGTCAAGACTCTTTTTCTGCAATAAAAGTTTGCAAAATGGAAAGATCAGACTAAGATTGAGCCTAAAAGGTATTGAATAAGGACAAAAGCTCATCAAAGACCCCCTGACCGTGCATATTTCAGATATTCCACAATATTCCACAAATCAAAAATGAAAGACCAAGTTACCAAATGTATTTTGTGCATTCAGCCAACGAAAGTAATAAACTGGGCAAAGAACAAAAATGGGTTTAGTAGCACAGTCACAATAATCCACAAAAACATAGAAATGTTGTCCCCACGGCATAGCTTTCGGAGTAGAAAAGCAAATTAGAATTTGAACTTTTAGGACACATGGGCACAAGTAGGAGCAAGAAATAATAAAAAAGAACTAAAAAGCTCAATATACACTAGAGTAACATGTTCCAAAAATCCTTTCAAAACACAGGAACATCTCTAAATCTGCGGCACTAAAAATGGGAGAGAAAGAAATGGACTAGCATACTATCTGAACTTTAAGTGCTTGGGTAGCATAGTCAGTTAAGAGATGAAAACACGCAAATCCCTCAAAATAAATAGCCTTCACATTCCTCAAAAATTTGAAACACACTGCCACCACTGCAACAAAATTTGGCAAAACAAATAACAAAATTAGAAACACGCTGCCATCACTGCAACCAAATTTGCAACAAAATTAGAGACCCCCGGTTCAGCAGAGTCCCAGTTGTTACACAAAAGCAAGAAACCTCTCACTATCACTGCAACATAAATTTGCACAAATGATAACCAAATTACAAGTTGATTTTATGTGTCTAGACAGCTGGAAAGAGAAGTAATAAACTAGAATATTAAAAAAAAAAAGAATAACCAAATTACAAGTTGATTTTACGTGCCTATACAGCCACAAAGAGGAGTAATAAACTAGAAAGAAGAATAGAAAAAACGCAATTAAATGCCCCCGAGTGGTAGAATGGTTGACACTCCTCAAAAACTAAGAATATTTCTCAAACACAGCAACAAAAAATTGCAAAATATGAAAGGACCAAACATACACAAATTTCTAAAAAAACTCACCAGAAGCCAAATAGCAAACTCCCAATAATCCTCAAGAACTAGGATCGTTTCTCTACAGCAGTATAAAACTTTACAACAGGGACACGACCAACATTCACACTGCTCTTGAAGGATCATTCCTCTACAGCAGTATAAAACTTCACAATAGGGACATGATCAACATATACAGGTCTTGAAGGATCATTTCTCTACAGCATTAAAAAATTCACAACAGGGACATGATATAGACACTGCTCTTGAAGAATCCATAAAAGTGATTTAAGGAAAGGTCTAAAATAACTCATTATAGACACCCTCCGGTTAAGCAGTTCCAATACTCGTCAAAAACTAACCATTTCTCTTGCACTGCAACATAAAAAATATTGCCCCAAAGCATTCATAATAGAAGAGATAAACTAATCGTTCCCAAATAGCAGAGTCCAGATGTTCCTCAAAGATTATGAATATTCCAACATCACTGCAACAAAAATTTGCAAAAATGAAAAACCAAACACATAACCTCAACTTTATAGTATTCAGAAAGCCACATATGGAAGCCAAACCCCAAAAAACCTCATAAACTCGGAACATTTGCTATCACTCAAACATGAGAAAATGAAAAACCATATTATCATTACAAGCTTTATATATTTAGACACATTAAATATAAATTATGGAAAAGAATAGGAACTTATTAGGCAGCCCAGAGCATTAGAGTCCCGGTATTCCGCCACAACATGGAAATTCTCCAAACCACTGCAACACAAATTTGCAAAAGTGGCAGGACATCGTAATGAAACTCAAGTAACCAGACAACTAGAAATAAAGATAATAACAGGAAACAACAAAAATACTCATGAGTAACCCGCGGGGCAATCTCCCAGAATTACTGAGAAAACGCCAAAACTTCGCCTAAAACTGCAGCACAAAATATGTAAGAATAAAAAGCTGTAAAAAATAGAAGTTCAAATATTCAAAAAGGTGCAGATAGAAGGGAGATAATACAAGAAATAATCTAGTGCGGTTAGATAGCCCCAATACACATTTTGCCATCACTGCTCCAGAGATATGCAAAAAAATGGAAGACATTAAACTGAATTTCAAGGATTCAGTAATGAAAGGGAAACAAAAGCATGCTGGAAAACCCCCCTAAAAAAAAAAAAATTGTCCCACACTCCTTGATAACTCTGACCTTATCTATCACTCCATGATAAAAATTCTAAAAATGACACAAACGAAATACTATGAAAAGCTTGGGTTAAAAACTCACTATAGACACTCCCTGAGTTGCACAAGTCCTTATATTGAACTACTCAAAACATCTCCTCTCACACTGCAAAAGTTTGCAAAAATGAAAGAGAGCTTAAGCGTTCAGATAAGACAAAACACGAGTTGCACAAGTCCTTCTAAGAACTACTCAAAACATCTCCTGACACGGCAAAAAAAGTTTGCAAAAATGAAAGAGAGCTTAACCATTCAAATAAGACAAAATATTACTCACATACAGTCTTAAGCATTCAAATAAGACAAAATATTACTCACGTACAGTCTGCTCTAAAGCATTCATAGATAGAAGAAAAAAACTAAAGAGAGGTTTTGGGGCGGGGGGAGCTCATTACAGAGACCCCAAGTAGCAAAGTCCAGATACTCCACATAAACTACGAACTTTCCAACATCACTGCAACAAAAATTTGCAGAAATGAAAAACCAAAAAATAACCTCAACATTATAGTATTCACAAAGAGAGCCAAAAGCAAAGAGAGAGAATGGAAGTGTCAATAGAAACCCCCTGAATAGGAACCCCCTGAATAGGAAGATGCCCCAAAAATATAAAAATAATCCCGGAACAGTTTGCTCTCATTCGAACATGCAAAAGTGAAAAACCATATCACAAACGTTATATATTTAGACACAACCCAACGCAGAAACAATAAATTAGGGAAAAGAATAAGGAACTTATCAGACACCCCCCAGAGTAGCATAGTCACAGTATTCCACAAAACCTAAGCTTTTCCAAATCACTGTAACATAAATTGCAAAAGTGGCAGGATATTATAATGGAACATAAGTAATCAGTCAGCTAGACATTAAAAAATAATAATAATAATAATAAAGTGTAGCACTAAAAATACTCATGAGCAGCCCCCATAGCAATGTCCAGAATTACTCAGAAAACACGAAAACTTTGCTAAAGCTGCAGAGCACAAAATATGCAAAAATAAAAAGCTGAAAAAAAAATAAATAAAAGCTTAAATATTAAAATAGGTGCAGATAGAAGGGAGATAACAGGAGAAAGAATGTAAGTCATCACAACACGGTGAGTAACACTGTTAGTTGGCCCCAATACTCGATCATGTTTTGCCACCACTGCTCCAGAGATTTGCAAAAAATGAAAGGCATAATTATAAACTGAATGTTAAGGATTCAGTTAAGCAGATGTAGTAGAAACAAACTAAGAAAGGGACTAGCATCAAAAACCCCCTAAATAAAATAGTCCCACACTCCCGAGAGCTCTTTCTCTAACACTGCATTATAAAGATGTTAAAAAATGACACAATTACAAGGGAAATACTAAGAAGAATTCTGGTGAAAAATTCACTATCGACACTCCCTGAGATGCACAAGTCCTAATGTTCAACAACTCAAAACATCTCCTCACACTGCAACAAAAACTTGTAGAAACGAAAAAAGAGCTTAAGCATTTAGGTAGACAAAATATTACTAACATACAAAAAGAATTAAGCATTCAGGTAAACAACATATTACTATTACTAACATACAAAAAGAATTCAAAGATAGAAGGGAAAAACTAAAGAGAGGTTGGGGAGTAAAAGGAGCATTACAGAGACCCCAAATAGCAGTGTCCAGACACCCCACATAAACCATGAACATTCCAACATCACTACAACAAAAATTTAGAAAAATGAAAAACCAAAACATAACTGCAACTTTATACTGTCCAGAGAGAAAGCCAAAAACAAAGAGAAAGAATGGAAGTGTCAATAGAAACACCCTTAGAAGAAGACGCCCCAAAAATATCAAAATAAACCTGGAACAGTCTGCTATCACTCAAACATGCAAAAATGAAAAAAATCACATTATAAACCATATATATTTAGATAAAACCTGACACAGAAACAATAAATTAGGGAAAAGAATAAGGAACTTATCAGACACCCCAGAGTAGCATTGTCCTAGTATTCCACAAAAGCTTAGAAATTCTCCAACTCACTGTAACATAAAATAGCAAAAGTGGCAGGATATTGTAATGAAACGTAAACAATCAGATGGCCAGAAATTAACAAGGAGTACGACTAAAAATACTCATGAGCAATCCGTATAGCAATGTCCCAGGATTTAGAAGACACCAAACAAGACTTCCTCTAAAACTGCAGCCCAAAAAATATGCAAAAATAAACAGCTGAAATAAAAGAAAAACTTAGATATTTAAACAGGTGCACATGGGAGGAGGTAATAGAAGAAAGAATGTAAATCATCAAAACCTCCGGCGTAGCACGGTTAGCTAGCCCCAATACTTGATAACATTTTGACATCATTGGTCCAGAGATTTGCAAAAAATAGAAGACATAATTATAAACTCAGTTTTAAGGATTCAGTTATGTAGATGTAGTAGAAATGAACTAAGAAAGGGAAAGGAGAGCACCCTAGAAAACCCCCCTGAATAAATTAGTCCCACACTTCTCCAGAGAGCTGACCTTCTCTACCACTGCATTATAAAAGTTTTAAAAATGACACAACTACAAGGGAAACACTATGAAAAGCTCAGGTTAAAAACTCACTGTAGACACTCCCTGAGTTGCACAAATCCTAATACTGAACAACTCAAAACATCTCCTCGCACTGCAACAAAAGTTTGCAAAAATGAAAGAAGCTTAAGCATTCAGATAAGACAAAATATTACTAACATACTGAAAGCATTCATAGACAGAATACGAAAACTAAAGAGAGGTTTTGTTTTGGGGAAGGGGGGACCCATTACAGAGATGCCAAACAGCGAAGTCCAGATACTCCATACAAACTAATGAACATTCCAGCACCACTGCAACAAAAATTTGTGAAAATGAAAAACCAAAACATAAACTCAACTTCTTGTATTCAGACAGAGAGCCAAAAACAAAGAGAAATAGAAACCTCCCGAGTAAAAGACAACAAAGAGAAATAGAAACCTCCTGAGTAGAAGAAGCCCCAAAAAATATCAAAATAAACTAGGAACAGTTTGCAATCACTCAAATCATGCGAACATGAAAAAAACCTTGTATATTTAGACACAACCTGACACAAAAACAATAAATTAGGGAAAAGAATGAGGAGCTCACCAGACACCCCAGAGTAGCATAGTCCCAGTATTCAGATAACACAAAACATTACCAACATACAGAGAGCATTCATAGATAGAAGAGAAAAACTGCAGAGGTGTTGCAGGGGGCAAAAAACTCATTTACAAAGACCCAAATAGCAAAATCCGCATACTCCACATAACTATTTACAGAGACCCCAAATAGCAAAGTCCGGATATTCCACATCTACGAACGTTCCAACATCACTGCAACAAAAATTTGCAAAACTGAAAAACCAAAACATAACCTCAACTTTATAGTATTAAGATAAAAAGCCAAAAACAAAAAGAAAGAATGGAAGTGACAATAGAAACCCCCGAGTAGAAGACGCCCAAAAAAATCAAAATGGATTCGGAACATTTTGCTGTCATGAAAAAACCAAATTATAAACCTTATATATTTAGACACATCCTGACACCGAAACAATAATTTAGGGAAAAGAATAAGGAACTTATCAGACACCCCCGGGGTAGCATAATACCAGTATTCCACAAAATCTTGGCCCGAGTAGCATAGTCTCAGCATTCCACAAAAACTAGGAAATTCTCCAAATCACTGCAACATAAATTTGCAAAAGTAGCAGGACATTGTAATGAAACGTAAGTGATCAAACAGTTGGAAATAAAAGAAATTAACAAGGAGTAGGACTAAAAATACTTGTGAGCAACCCGCATAGCAATGTTCTAGAATTATCAGAAGGAAGGAAATAAGAGAAAGAATGCAAGTCATCACCACCCCGAGTATGGCACAGTTAGCTAGCCCCAATAATCGATAACGTTATGCCATCACTGCTCCAGATATTTACAAAAAATAGAAGATAAAATCATAAACTAAGGATTCAGTCATGTAGATGTAGTGGAAATAAACTAAGAAAGGGAAAGCAGAGCACGATAGAAAACCCCCTGAATTAAATAGTCCCACACTCCTCGAGAGAGCTGACCTTCTCTAACACTGCATTATAAAAATTTTTAAAATGACAAAACTACAAGGGAAATACAAAATGACAAAACTACAAGGGAAATACAATTGACACTCCCTGAGCTGCACAAGTCCTAACATTGAACAACTCAAAGCATCTCCTCACACTGCAACAAAAGTTTGCACAAATGAAAGAGAGCTTAAGCATTCATATAAGACAAAATATTACTAACATACAGAAAGCATTCAGAGATAGAAGTGATTGTGGGGGGGGGGGGGGGAAGGAGAAGAGTATTACGGAGACCCCAAATAGCTCAAAGCTAGTAATACTCCATATAAACTACTAGCTTTCCAACATCACAGCAGCAAAAATTACAAAAATTTGCGGAAATGAAAAACCAAAACATAACCTCAACATTATAGTATTCAGATAGAAAGCCAAAAACAAAGAGAGAGAATGGAAGTGTCAATAGAAACCCCCCCGAATAGGAGATGCCCCAAAAATTAAAAAACAATCCCGGAACGGTTTGCTCTCATTCGAACATGCAAAAGTGAAAAACCAAGTTACAAATGTTATATTTAGACACAACCTGATGCAGAAACAATAAATTAGGAAAAAGAGTAAGGAACATATCAGACACCCCACGGCAACATAGTCCTGGTACTCCACAAAAACTTAGAAATTCTCAAATCACTGCAACATAAATTTGCAAAAGTGGCAGGATATTGCAATGAAACGTAAGTAATCAGATAGCCAGAAATAAAAGATTAACAATAAGTAGGACTAAAAATAGTCATGACCAACCCACATAGCAATGTCCCAAAGTACTCAAAAGACACCTAAACTTCCTCTAAAACTGCAGCACAAAATATACAAAAATAAACAGTTGAAATAAAATAAAAACTTAAATATTTAAACAGGTGCACATAGAAGGGTGGTAATAGGAAACAGAATGTAAGTGATCAAAGCCCGGTGTGTAGCGCGGTTAACCACCCCCATACTCGATAATATTTTGCCATCACTAAGCTCCACAGATTTGAAAAAAATAGAAGACATAATTATAAACTGAATTTTGAGGATTCAGTTATGTAGATGTAGTAGAAATGAAATAAGAAAGGGAAAAAAGAGCACGCTAGAAGACCCCCTGAATAAAATAGTCCCACACTCCCCTAGAGTGCTCACCTTCTCTAACACTGCATTATAAAAATTTTAAAAATGACAACTACAATGCAATTTCTATGAAAAGCTTGGGTTAAAAGCTCACTATAGACACTCCCTGAGTTGCACAAATCCTAATATTTGTTGCACAATCTCCTCGCTGCAACAAAAGTTTGCAAAAATGCAAGAGACCTTAGGCAATCAGATAAGACAAATATTAACTAACATACTGAAAGCATTCATAGATAGAATAAAAAACCAAAGAGAGGTTGGTGAAAAAAACTCATTACAGAGACCCCAAATTGCAAAGTCCACATATTCCACATATCTACAAACGTTCCAACATCACTGCAACAAAAATTTGCAAAAATGAAAAACCAAAATATAACCTCAACTTTATAGTATCCAGATAAAGTCAAAAACAAAGAGAAAAATGGAAGTGTCAATAGAAACCCCCCGAGTAAAAGACGCCCCAAAAATATCAAAATAAATTCGGAACATTTTGCTATCACTTGAAACATGCAAACATAAAAAAATCAAATTATAAAACTTATATCAGACACAACCTGACACAGAAACAATAAATTAGGGAAAAGAATAAGGAACATATCAGACACGCCAGTACTCCACCAAAACATAGCCCCAGAGTAGCATAGTCCTAGCATTCCACAAAAGCATAGAAATTCTCCAATCGCTGCAACATAAAGTTTCAAAAGTAGGGGTCATTGTAATGAAACATTAGCGATCAGACAGCTAGAAATAAAAGTAATTAACAAGGAGTAGGACCGAAAATACTCATGAGCAACCCGCATTGCAATGTCCAAGAATTATCTGAAAGGAGGTACTAAGAGAAAGAATGCAAGTCAAATTATTACTAACATACGAAAAGAATTCAAAGATAGAAGGGAAAAACTAAAGAGACGTTGGGGGGGAAAAAAAGCATTACAGAGACCCAAAGTAACGAAGTCCGGATACTCCACATAAACTATGAACATTCCAACATCACTGCAACAAAAATTAGCAAAAATGAAAAACCAAAACATAACCTCAACTTTATAGCATTCAGATAGAAAGCCAAAAACAGGGAGAAAGAATGGAAGTGTCAATAGAAACACCCGGAGTAGAAGATGCCCCAAAAATATCAAAATAAACCCGGAACAGTTTGCTATCACTCGAACATGCAAAAATGAAATAAACAAAACAAAACCTGGCACAGAGAATAAATTAGGGAAAAGAATAAGGAACTTATCAGACACCCCAGAGTAGCATAGTCCTAGTATTCCACAAAAACTTAGAAATTCTCCAAATCACTGTAACATGTTACAGAAGTGGCCGGACATTGAAATGAAACGTAAGTAATCAGACAGACAGAAATAAAAGAAATTAACGAGTAGAACTAAAAATACTCATGTGCAACCCGCATAGCAATGTCCCAGAATTACTTAGAAGACACCAAAACTTCCTCTAAAACCGCAGCACAAAATATGCAAAAATGAACGGCTGAAATAAAATAAGAACTTAAATATTCAAATAGGTGCAAATAGAAGGAAGGTAATAGGAGAAAGAATGTAAGTCATCACAACCCCATGTGCAGCGCGGTAAGCTAGCCCCCATACCCGATAATATTTTGCCATCACTGAGCTCCACAAATTTGAGAAAAATAGAAGACACAATTATAAACTGAATTTTAAGGATTCATTTATGTAGATGTAGTAGAAATGAAATAAGAAAGGGAAAGGAGAGCACGCTAGAAAAACCCCCTTAATAAAATAGGTCCACATTCCTCCAGAGAGCTGACCAGCACGCTAGAAAAACCCCCTGAATAAAATAGGTCCACATTCCTACAGAGAGCTGACCTTCTGTAGTTCCAGAAAAATAGAGGACATAATTATAAACTGAATTTTAAGAATTCATTTATGTAGATGTAGTAGAAATGAAATAACAAAGGGAAAGTAGAGCACACTAAAACCCCCTGATTAAAATGATTCCAGACTCCTCCAGAGAGCTGACCTTATCTACACCGCAATATAAAAATTTTAAAAATGACACAAGGGAATTTCCATGAAAAGCTCGGGTTAAAAACTCACTATTGAGTTGCACAAGTCCTAATATTGACAACTCAAAACAGCTCCTCACACTGCAACAAAAGTTTGCAAAAATGAAAGAGACCTTAAGCATTCAGATAAGACAAAATATTACTGACAGACAGAAAGCGTTCATACATAGAACAGAAAAACTAAAGAGAGGTTTTGGGGGGAAGGTGGGGAATCATTACAGAGAACCCACATAGCAAAGTCTGGATACTCCACCTAAACTACGAACATTCCAACGTCACTGCAACAAAAATTTGCAAAAAGGAAAAACCAAAACATAACCTCAACTTTATAGTATTAAGATAGAAAGCCGAAAACAAAGAGAAAGAATGTAAGTGTCAATAGAAACCCCCGGAGTAGAAGACACCCCAAAAATATCAAAATAAATTCGGAACATTTTGCTGTCACTCGAACATGCGAACATGAAAAAACCAAATTAGAAACCTCATATATTTAGACACAACCTGACACAGAAACAATAAATTAGGGAAAAGAAAAAGGAACTTATCAGACACCACCAGGGTAGCACAGTCCCAGTATTCCACTAAAACTTAGAAATTCTCCAAATCACTGTAACATAAATTTGCAACAGAGGCAGAACACTGTAATGAAATGTAAGTAATCAGACAACTAGAAATAAAAGAACTAACAAGGAGTAGGATACTCATGAACAACCCGCATAGCAATGTCCTAGAATTACTCAGAACACACCCAACACTTTCACTAAAACTGGTAGCACAAAATATGCAAAAATAAAAAGCTGAAAAAAATGAAAACTTAAATATTCAAGCAGCAAGAAAAAGAATGCAAGTCATCAAAACCCCATGAGTAGTGCTGTTAGTTAGCCCCAATACTCGAAAACGTTTTGCCATCGCTGCGCCAGAGATTAAAAAAAAAAATGAAAGACATAATTATAAACTGGATTTCAAGGATTCAGTTAAGCAGATGCTGTAGAAATAAACTAAGACAAAGGATAGCATGCTAGAAAACCCCCTAAATAAAGTAGTCCACTCCTAATATTCAACGACTCATCTTACACTGCAACAAAAATTTGTGGAAATACAAAAATTTGTAGAAATGAAAGACAGCTTAAGCATTCAGTCAGATAAAATATTAGTAACATACAGACTGGTGTAAAGCATTCATAGATAGAAGAGATAAACTAAAGAGAGGTAAGGGGGAAAAACACATTACAGAGGCCCCAAATAGCATAGTCCAGATACTCCACAAAAACAACGAACATTCCAACATCACTGCAACAAAAATTTGCAAAATTGAAAAACCAAAACACAACCTCAGCTTCATAGCATTCAGAGGGACATAGATGGAAGCCGAAAACAAAGAAAAAGAATGGAAGTGCCCTCAAAAAGCCCGAGTAAAGGATGCCACAAAAGTACCACATAAACTCGGAACATGTTGCTATCACTCAAACATGCAAAAATGAAAACCAAATCACAAACCTTATATATTTAGACACAACCTGATACAAACAATAAATTAGGGAAATGAAAACATATCAAATACCACAGAGTAGAATAGTCCCACTATTCCGCAAGAACGTAGAAATTCTCCAAATCACTGCAACATAAATTTGCAAAAGTGGCAGGACATTGTAATGAAACTTAAATAATCAAGCAGCTAGAAATAAAGAATACTCATAAGTAATGTCCTATAAGTCATCAAAACCTTGTATGTAATGCGGATAGCTAGCCTGAAAACTTTATAACATTTTGCCATCACTGACCGCTGCACAGATTTGGTAAAAATGGAAGACATAATTATAAACTGAATTTTAAGGATTCATTTAAGTAGATGTAGTAAAAATAAACTAAGAAAGGAAAAAGGAAAGCAAGCTAGAAAACCTCCCCCAAAAATAAAATAGTCCCACACTCCTTGAGAGCTCCGACCTTCTCTCGAACACTGCATTATTAAAATTGGCACAAGGGAAATACTATGAAAAGCTCAGGTGAAAAACTCACTGTAGACACTCCCTGAGTTGCACAAGTCCTAATATTGAACAACTCAAAACATCTGCCCACACAGCAACAACTGATTACAGACAACCCAAATAGCAGAGTCCGCATACTCCACATGAGCTAGAACATTCCAACATCACTACAACAAAAATTTGCAAAAATGAAAAACCAAAACATAACATTAACAGTATTCAGATTAAAAGCCAAAAACAAAGAGAGAGAAAGGAAGTGTCAATAGAAACCCTGCCAAAACACCACATAAACTTGGAACATTTTGATGTCAAAACCAAATTATAAACTTTAAATAACACAACCTAACACAAAAACAATAATTTAGGGAGAAGAATAAGGAACTTATTAGACACCCAGACTAGCAGTATCCCAGTATTCCGCAAAAACATTGACAATCTCCAAATCACTGCAACATAAATCTGCAAAAGTTGCAGGACATTGTAATGAAACAAAAGTAATTTGACAGCAAGAAATAAAAGAATTAACAAAAAGCAGCATGAAAATACTCATGAGCGACCTGCATAGCAATGTCCAGAACTACTGAGAAAACACCAAAACTTCCTCCAAGACTACAGCACAAAATATGCAGAAATAAAAAGCTGAAATAAAATAAAAACTTAAATATTCAAATAGATGCAGAAGAAAAGAGGTAATAGGAGAAAGAATGTTAGTAATCAAAACCCCGTAAGAAGCGCAGTTAGTGAGCCCCAATACTCAATAATATATGTAGTAGAAATAATTATAAACTGAATTTTAAGGATTCAATCAAGCAAATGTAGTAGAAATAAACAAAGAAAGGGAAAGGAGAGCACGCCCCCCAATCAAAACAGTCCCACACTCCTTGAGAGCTCTGACCTTCCCTAACACTGCATCATAAAAAATTTTAAAATTACAAGGAAAACACTATGAAAAGTTCAGGTGAAACTGCGACAGAAGTTTACAAAAGTGAAAGAGAGCTCAAGCATTCAGATAGACAAAGAAGCCAGAAACAAAAATAAAAATAAAAATGGAAGAATAATCAGAGAACCCAACTCATGAATAAGCCCTGATTTTTCTCAAAAAACCTGGAAGATTTTACCATCACTCCAACATAAATTTGAAAAATCAGAAGACCAAATTAGAAATTGAACTATGTATTTAGACAGCATAAGCATAAATAATAAACTTGAAACAACAAAAAACTGTAAAGACACTCCCGTGCGGCATAGTCCCAGTACACCTCACAAGCAGAAATGACATCACTGCAACAAAACTTTGCGAGTGAAGGCCAATTTTAATTTGGGAATTTAGATTGGTAAAAATAGAAGAAAAAGAATAGGACAAAAGACTAGAGCAACCTCATTAGAAAAAAGAGGGCAGAAAAGAAAGAAATACAACTTCTTTAATAACCACAGATATAAGCAAGAAACTAAGAGACAAACACTCATCAGACAGCCCCAAATATTGAGTATGGATAGCCACAATATTCCTCAAAAATTCACGCCATATTGCCATCACTGCAACAAAATTTGAAAAAATGAAAGAAAAGATTATATCTTGAATTCACTCAAGACATCTAGGGTAAAACGGACCACTAACCTTTCACATCAACAAAGAATTAAAGAAGTCAAAACTGCTAACAGATCTTAAACATAGTAGACCCCTCATCTTTCACTGCAACAAAGAATTAAAGAAGTAAAAAAATACAACCGATCTTAGGCATATTCACAAAGGAATGAAAACAAAGAGAAGATCGAAAAACTCATAACAACCCCAACCAAGTGGCAAAGTCCCAATATTCCTCATAAACACCAATTAATTCACATCAAAGCAACAAAATTTATAAACTGAGAGGTATAACGGGATAAATAAAAGCCAATAGTTTAATCACTCCCTGAATAGGCAGCCCAATATTCCTTAGAAACTTGGAACATTTGAATCTCAACATCAATGCAACCTAAATGGCAAGAAACAAAGATGAAAATGCAAATTGAACTCATGCACTTTTAGAAAACCAGACTCAAGAGCAGCAAACGGTGAGGAAGAATCCAAAATCTCATTCGCCACCCCTGCCCTGCACATAGAGCAGATTATAATTTGTAAATTTGTAGTTTTGGTATTCAGGTAAGCAGAAATAGAAGCATTGATAAACAACAAAAAGAACTGAAATACTCAATAGACGCCTGCTGAGTAGCAGAGAATTCCTAAAAAACTCCATACGCCTCTCTGAAGATGCATCACAAAAATTTGCAAATAAAAGACTAAATTACGATCTAAATTTAACATTGCTTGGTGAGCATATAGACAGAAGGGAAAAACTGGCAGAAAGAATTGGAGAGATCAGACAACCACTGCATAGTGTATAGTCCGCCGCAATCAAAACTTGAAACAGTTCACCATCACTGCCTCAGAAATTAAAAAAAAAAAAAAAGATGTTACTAGACGTTAACTTAAGGATTCATTTAAAAAAAATACTGGAAAACACGCTAGAAAACCCGCTGAGGTAAAATTGTCCAAATACCCTACAAACATTTGGAACATTTTACCTACCGCTGCAATGAAAAATTGCAGATTATAAGACCAAAATACAGCCAGATCTTAAGGATTCAAATGTGGAATTAATAAACTAAGAAAAGATCTAATAGCTCGCTTGATTTGCAGATTCCAATGCTCCTCAAATACTTGGGACTATTTCTCTAACACTGCAACATAAAAAGTAACAAAAATGACAACTCATACAAGCTATTAAGTATTAACAGAAGTGATCAACTAAGAAAAGGTTGGAAACCCCCATTATAAACACCCAAAGTAGCTGGGTCCCTATGCTCCAAAACACGACATTTCTCTTACCACTGCAACATAAAATTTGCAAAATCATGCAAATAAATTACAATAAACTCTTTAAGTATTGATAAAGTTGATAAACTCAAAAATGACATAAATAAAATAGAACTTGTTATAGTCACCGCAGGCAGCATCCCAATATCCCATAACAATTGGGAACATTTCTGCCTCACTGCAACAAAAAATTTACACAACGCTACCGTACCACGATTTAACTGAACCAACAAAATTGCAGGTTTCTCAGAGAATCCAAAATATTGATGAACATATCAAATACTTGGTTAATAGATAAACATGAAGCAAAAGAAACACAAAAATATTAAATCACGCCCTCTTGTTTACTGCTTTGGTAAATCATCTTCCTGTTGAATGTTCATCGGTGCCCTCTACAAGTTATGGGATGACTAACGTGGCACTACCTAAGACAAATGGCAAGTTTGTACAAAGCAATATATCTCACTTCGACAAAACCAAGAACTTGAGATGAAACAAATGCAGTCCAAGGAACTGATTATTATATATCATTAAACAAAAATGTTTACCCAATCGCAATCCAACAAACTCATAGACAATAAATTTTCTTTAACCTCTGCGTCCAACAACAAACATAAACACCATTACAAAAATCTGATACAAAAATATAAATACCATTACAAAAGTGTGATACAAAAATATAACAACAATAAACAATAATTAACAAAAGGGACAAGCGCACGACCATTCATCCTGTAAGCCACATGACTTGCCAAACTAGTCTTCAAGTGCCCATATTTCGAGACTGAAGATGAGACAATTGTTGAATAAAGGAGTTACAAGAAAGATCTGGAACATGAGATGCGTCCACAACAACAGAAACCAAAAGTATACCACAATTGCTCAAAAAAGATGTCACAAGAAGTTCAAGACATTGACATGCATCCACTCAATTGTTGAATAGAAGTCAAAAAAATTCAATACTGAAACATATTGCCATGTCCACAGCAACAGAAACTGAAAAGTTGAGAAGCAGCATCCATCTACCATTCTCTGCAATCAAATTGAAACAGAAACTGGGTAGAAGGACTAAAACCACAGGAGAGGGAAGCCCCCCGAAAAAAAAAAAAGGGAGAAGGGGAAAACAAGTCCTGGAGAAATAGCAGTTCCAATATTTGCCCGTCAACCCAGGTGCACTCCCAATAGTGTATAACCAAGCAAACCATGTGGAGCACAAAACTGGCTCATTAAAGAGATCCACCAAAGAGAAAATAGTGGAAAATAAATGCACAGGAAAAGCTCGCCAGCATTATGTTCCTTAAACTTCGGCACTGCTTCTGAAGATACTAAAAAGTTCAAAACTCCAAAGTGTCTGAACATAATAATTAAGTGACTCCCTCGTGCCCCCTTTCTGCTTCCTCCTCTATTGATTCCATGACTGCTTGATTCCAGCAGCCTCTCAAAAGTAATCAACAACAAATAAAATCAGCTTTGTGTCTCCTAATAATCTTTACAATCCCATGGACAATCTCAATTGGCAGACTTCAACAAGAACTTGACAAAAATGATTGACCAGACTACTAAAGGCAAAATATCTAAAATATTTACCATTAGGAACCCCTTGAAAGCAATAGTCATATACTGTTATCATCATCTTATAATAATGACTGTATATTATTCAAAACAATCAATATCTTTATATTATCAGATGATTGGACTATAACCCTTAGCCATGATTTCTATCAAAGCGCCTCAAAAATCCACAATTAAGAAGTCAGAGAAATCACCGATCAATACAACATAATATCACGATCGGACCTCGGCAAAGATCGGCACAAATTCAATATTCTGTAACCAAGAATTGAACAAGGAATAAAACAATTCAGCGCAAATCAAGTCTCATCCAATACGATACATTGTCACCGATAACTCAAAAACAATCTTCACACTCGCATGCAATAAATTAATTACCAACAACCCTAATAACCTGACAATCCTCTTTAATGAACGGCACGGATTCAAGATTCTGAAGCCAAGAATTGTTTAGCGCAAACCAATAACACCTTCCTCCCAAACAGAACCAGAAACACCCGAAGGAGACCGAGAAAATAAAAACATATAAATATATACACACACACACACTAGCGCTCAAAGCTACGGGGCCTCTCTCACCCTCGGGTGAAATATATTTATAGAGAGTGCTGGTCAATATCGATGGCTATCGCTCAGCGGGGCATGCACACATCAACGATTCAGATTTAATTCCTTTTCAAAGTCGGTTTATCCGCTGACGCGGTTTCCGCGTTCGGCTAAAATTGTACGCGTAACGCGTCGGCTTTTCTAGAAAAGAAAATTCCGGAAGGAAAAAGTATTATGTTAACCTCTGCTGATATAATTAATCCTAAGCATATTATTATTTTAATTTAACAAAAGTAAATTAATTTTAAATACACAAATTTCCTTTTTTTTTAATCCACTCACATTTAATTGGATTGCTCCGTACCTCTTCCATTTAAGTAGGATTCTTCTTGGATTGAAGTGAAAATTGGAGTCAGAATTTTGCTATTACAAGTGTAAAATAGGAGTGGGAATAAGAGTATGTTATTTATTTACATGGTTTACTTATCACGAATTGGAATGGAAATTAAAGAATGAGAATGAACGATATGTTTAATTGCTTAAATGAGAAAAGGAATCAGAATCCAAGTGCCGAGCATTGTCTAAAATTACCAATACTTACTAAAGTTTTCATTTCGAGAAAGGTGAGAATGAGAATCGCATTCCCTAGAGCAGTTATATTCCCCAACTCAATTATTATTATTGTTATTATTACGATGATGATGATGATGATGATGATTACTGTTATCAAAATAATTATTACTACTTAATAATAATAAAATAATGATATTAATAATAGTCACAATTATTATAATAAATAATGACAATAATGATCTAAAGTCAGTTTAATAACTTCCAACAATCTATTCTGATTTCAAGATAAAATAAACACACCGATGGTAGTATGGTATATTTTTATTTCGATTCATATAATTAAAGCAAATAATTTATTTCGATTCATTCTCAATTCCGATTTCAGCCTATTCTAATTCTACTCTATTATAATTCTAACTTATTCTAATTATTGATTAATAAATGCACTAACAGTGAAACTGAAGTGTGAAATATGAATTAAAATCTCATTTATGTATTTACTTTATTTTATATTGGAGTGAATTGTTTCAAATTATATTTTTACCTTTATTTAAACAATTGTATTTTTTAACTACAAAGTGAAAAAAAAAATTGTAAAAATAAATTGTTTAGGTTATTATTAATTTATATATTAAAATCAATAATAGTTATTAATATTCTTAATTATGTAAATCATAAATTTTTATTAAATTTAATTTTAATTATGTAAATTAAAAGTTATTGATAAGAGCAATATAAATAAAAATATTATTATTAATAATATAGTACAAAACTACTATTTTCGTAGAATAGACTATTTATCATTATTAATTAAATATAATACTATTTCTTAAATAAATAAAATAATATTGTATTTAAAGAAGTTTAATATTATTACTTTCTTTAATCATAATATTATTAAATAATATAATAACATTAATTAAATAAATATGATGTTATTATTTTTAAATAAATGTAACATGCCACTCGGCCTTTGTGAGGACAGTGATTAAAGCCCTCATAAAAGTATTGTGAGGCCTAAAAATTTCATTTCCAATTATGCTGATAATTGTGTGAAAGCAGTTTTTTCTTTTTCAAAATGAGTAAATATCTCTCGAATATTTGAGAGGATAAAAATTTAGACTCTTGTCTCAATAATTGTCTGAATGTAAATATATTAGTAAATAGTCTGATGTAATATGAGTTGTCATCCAAGATATTAGTCCTTTATATTAAAAAAAATGTAACATTATCTTATTTTAATAAATATAAGTATATTATATTTAATAAAAAAAGGGTGAAAAAAATAAGTCACACTTTCCATAGGAGTAGGAATCTTATTATTCACTTAAAAAATAAGTGAGATTACAGAGTAAGACCCCAACTCCCTTCCTTAAATCAGCAAGTAAATGCTAGTGGTAACACTTCTTACTCTCATTCTAATAAGTAAGCACAATCTTAATTCTAAGGTGGAGTGTTCAAATCTAAAATAAAGAGTTCGAGTTTCTTTAGCATATGTATAGTTTATAAAATATTAAAAAGAAACTATAAACACTCAACAACAATTTTTTAATGAATTTGATGTAATTAAAAAAAAACAATAAGATACTTTTCAAGAACCTAATTATTATTG
The DNA here is from genome assembly GCF_000493195.1 of Citrus x clementina. Classification (NCBI taxonomy): domain Eukaryota; kingdom Viridiplantae; phylum Streptophyta; class Magnoliopsida; order Sapindales; family Rutaceae; genus Citrus; species Citrus x clementina. Next base: position 40,673,697 of record NW_006262201.1, read on the forward strand.
CATTTTACACTCGTTAGGCATATATATTTATATATAAAATTCTTCAAAAGGAAGTTTGTTGAAGTGAGAGATAATATATATATATATATATATATATATATATATATATATATTTCAATGCATTGTATTTTTTCTTGAAATTTATTTTTATAATGCATTGAATTTTTTCCTTTTATCTTTTAGCTTATTCTCACTGTATCAAACTAATAGATCCATGACTAAAGAATAATTTTATAACATAAATTTTCAATTAAAAAAAAGACAAAAATACATATTTAAACATTGAATTATGTGTTTTTTTAACTTGTCATTTTTAGAGCATCTCCAAAAGACTCTTCAAATAAGATTTTACTTCTTATTTGAAAAGTCATATCAATATTAAACACTCCAAAAGACACGTTAATTTAGATTATTCAAATAAGATTTGTTTCTCACTCTTCAATATTGCCGAGTGAGTTTCTCCCTCTTCTATTAATATTTTTTTATTATTTATTGAAAAGATAAGACTGCAATAATTATTATTTATGTTTATTTTAAAAAATATAATAACAATTCAATTGATAGTGGGAAAGATTTGATTAAAATAATATTAATTTATTCTTATTTGGTAAATCTTTTGGAGGGGATTATATTTTTCTATACACTTATTTGCCACATCAATAAGCAAATTGAAATTTGAAGAGTAAAATTTAAAGATCCTTTTGGAGATGCTCTAACTTTAGTAAAAAACTATCTTATTAGAAGATTTCTCCACAAGTATATACTCTTATCCTAAACCCTAGTTTTATTATTTATATTATTTTGAAATCATTTTTATTTAATAATAACAAACACAATCACCGTTTTTTTTTATCGCGTTATAAAAGTATTATTCTTTTTATTTCAAGCTACATGGTTTTACCATACTTGGAATGGGACATTTGCTCTTAATTTTGAGTATAGTATTGTGAATCATATTTTCAAACACTCGTCAGGCTTTGATTTAAGAACATTTGCCCTCAATTTTGAGCATAATACTGTGAATCATATTTACAAATACTTGACAGACTTTAATTATCTTGACTTGGGAAAGCTATGATATGATGTCTAACACCCGTAGTGTAACAATTGTAATTGTTGCCAACAATTTCATAAAAGAATAAAAAATATTGAATGGGTCGAACTATACTGAAATCATTTCACAGTGAAGTACTCTTTCATAATCACACAATCAAAATTATAATGAATTTTTATAATTTATCATTTTACGTATGTAGCTATAATTCGTATTTTACCTTATAACAACTCCAACGTAGACATGACCTTATTCAATAATTTACTTGTACCAAAAGAATAAGAATTAAAGAAAATAAGAGAACTGTCTAGGGCATTTGACAAAAATCTACAAATGAATAAAGAATAAATGCAGCCTGTATTTTCCCTGACCACTCTATTACAACAATTGAAAGATGAATTCGGTGTTAGTCTGAAGACAAAAAACTCTTCAGGGGCTTAGCCTTCCGTACGTGACCTATTAAAGAAAACAAGAGAACTGTCTAGGGCATTTGACAAAAATCTACAAATGAATAAAGAATAAATGCAGCCTATATTTTCCCTGACCACTCTATTACAACAATTGAAAGATGAATTGGGTGTTAGTCTGCAGGAAAAAAACTCTTCAGGGGCTTAGCCTTCCGTACGTGACCTATCGTATTAACAAGATCCTTGCGGATGCAAACAGGAAACATGTTGATCTTCTCATGCACTTTCAATCGCCATAGAACATATGGGAAACTCAGTTGATCACGAGATGTGAATCGAACCACCTCATTAAACCAAAGGCACATGAGCATATTTGTTACTGGCAAATGCTCCCTCACAATGACAGATGCTTCATTTAGAGCTGCATATTTCAACAAATGAAAAAACACAACTAAAAATTTACTTATTGAGAAAGCTCAATTACACAATGCATCAAGCTTGTTAAAATCAATGCTTTGTCTTGGTAAAGCATACCTTTCTTTCCATTGAATCTCTTGTCCTCTGGGAGGCCATCATGGCGATATTGTGTCAGCTGCACCTCAACTTCTTCTGGAGTGGCTTTGTTTTTCCGCACAACAGCCTTCGCCTCATCATACACACTGCTGCGAGCTCCATGCTCTGAAATTGCAAGCACAGAATTTGTACGCCAAAGAAGAGCTTCCAACACCCCTAAAGGATCCCTCCTAAATTGAGACTTTGAATCCACCCATATAGAGAACTTAACTTGAGGGAAGAGGCGATGGGCCAACATCTGATAACAGAGTACACATATTAAACCAGTATAAACATGTTCACATGCACTCTCACCTTCTTAAGTCTTGTACAAACAAGTGAACAAGAAGTCTTACAAAAGGTTTGTCTAGGAAATGATGGCTGATAATCACATAAAGAGCACTCTATATATTGACTATTTCATGGGAGAAAACATGCTTGTGTGTAACTGTCATACCTTTGGAATTTTACCATTCAACCTTTGGTCTGTGAAAGGAAGATCCTTTACAACCACAATGCGCCATTTCCCAATGAAGCCGTCATCACCAATATTATGCCCCTCTGATTCCTGAGCTGCACGGGTAACTTCATCCCAAAATGCAACATAGCAAACCTGAATCCATATGGTACATAATGCATAAGAATTGTAAGCATGTAAGCTAGCAAGTCCAATATGTCATACTTGCTAACCTTGCGAAGTGATGCTTCTGACATTCCAATTGGTTGATAAAGATCATCTCCTCCCCCGAATGCACAAGTAGATACCACAAATTTGCAATTTTGCATGTAAATTTTGTCCTCATCTGAAATTCTAAACCCTCCACGTTCACTGTAAAAACCACAATGTATTTCAGCGGTTTCTTTCACCTGTGAGTAACAAAATTTTTCAGCATATATCAACACCTAAACACATAAAGCAGCAATATTGTACAAAATTATATGATTATGAATTGCAAGAAACTTAAACTCAGATAAGCATTCAAAAGATGGCAACCATCCATTATCCCAACTATGGAAAAAACTATCAAATGTGTTCTAACCTTGAAACTTTCCTCTCTCTGATCAAAAGTTTGAATTCCTGTAAATAAATTAAATCTTGTGCCTTCTCTGGGTTGTTGGGAGAGAGTGGAGTTTCCCCCTACGTAAGGTAGGTCATTGCCCGACAAGTAAACCACTTTCTTTATGGGACTGCTGGATTCCTTATTCATAGGAAGATCAAGATTCTCAAGTTCATCAGGACGCAACATCTTCAAGCAAGCTGTTAGAATTCACAAAATTATGTCATACACTGAAATGTCCGTAACATCTTTTACATGATAGATGGCAAAAATTAAAAGTACTATAGTTAACTAGTCCTCAAAAATTAAAAGTACTATAGTTGACAGGTCGTTTCCTATACAACACAAGAATGCAATTATTAAAGCATTAACTTCCTACAATCCAACAAGCCCATTATCCTTTTCAACAAGAGAAACTGTTCTCCATACTTCCGCTTGATTCACACTCCCACTCTTCCAACAATCTTACTATTTGAATTCATTCTCAAAATTTAAGGCTGCCATAGCTGAGTTTATTTCATATATATATCTAACAAGCAAGAACTCACTGATACACAAAATATCATACTAAGAAGTTACAATTCAACATATGCTCTTGACATAGTATTCTACCTAAGAACACTTAACGCTGCTAGTAAATAATAATGAAACTACACTACAGCTTGTTTCTTTCAAAACTTGAACATAGTCAGTACAATCCAGGCCAATTAAGGAAATTACCATAACTGTGTATTATTGCTCATAACTGAAACATGTTTATTGAAATTTATTATCTTTGTACACAATGCTTCACTTCGGTAGTAAGCTAAGATATATAACAAATTAAAAGGAAAATTTAAAAAAAAAAACACTTACGTTCCTTAACACCGTGAACGATTTTCATAACCGGATCAAGCCGATTCAAAGTGGAGTCGGATTTCTTATCGGGAATCGGTCTCTTGAACTCCTTGAGCTGTGACGTCACTTTACCCTGTTCCGTTTTAACAATCATACTCGGTTTCCTTCCAATTCTGGTGGCCTCGAAAACGAGCAATCCAATGGCGAATACCAGGACCAGGACCATCCAGTACTTCATAAAAAACCTAACAACTCGCCGAGTCAACTCATTGTTAACTCGATGGAGGCTTTTCTTGCGCTTTCTGCGAACTCGGACTCGCATCCGACCGAGCTCGTCCGAGTCATCGTCGGAGATCGGGATAGATACGCCGCTGTCGTTAAACAATGAAGACGACATATTGAATCAGTTGGTTAGCAATCGTCTGTACCTGCAAGCATTGCAATGATCAACTGAACATCAGGATAAATTTAAAATAATTTCAAATAAGTTTTTGGTTAATAAAAAATGCATTAGAAGTATGATATTCATTCACCTTTTGTAAAAGTTTAGGACGTGGGATCTAAGCGATCAACTTACATACCACTCATATATTTTTTTTCCAAAATAAAAAATTTATAATATGTCATTTATTTTATGAAACTAAAACCCGACATGTCGTACATTTATTTTATATATGTCTCATATATTTTTAATATATAAACCTTCTGTTGCACAAATTCCTTTAAGTTTTAATACATTATGGAATTGCAATGTTTGTTTACCTATATTTTTTTTTTTATGATCAAAACAATTTCTTTTTAAACATAGATGATCAATTAAATAAATTAATGACCAAGTAAATAAAACTACTTAGAAAGTGTTTTCATTTTATAAAGTGGATTTTATTTTTATAAATAAAAAAATTAATAGAAAAAATTTGAATATTACATGTCATTTTTTAAGCAATTTTTCCCATCTATTAATTTTCATAAAAATGCTTTGCAATCTGAAAATTGCTTAAGAATTCATATAAAGTTCATTTGTATTGCAATTAAGAGACTTAAAAGTGAATTTAAAAAGTTAAAAGTTAAATTTTAATGTTTAGTAAAAAAAAAATTTTTAAATTATTTTTGACATATACAATTATTTAAAATTCACAACATTTTAAAAAATAAAATTTACTAAACATTTAATTGATTCTACTCACATTATTCTAACAACAATTATTTTCAAAAGTACAATATTAACAAAACTGCAACATTAGCAAAGGATTGTCTGCATCATAATATGTGCAGCCACAAATCTTATTCTAACATGAGCATTTCATAATAACGAAGGCTTTTTATTAAACTCCATATGAAAGAAACGATATTAGAAAATGAGCAAAATTATGATGAGAAGCAGCAATGGGAAAAGAAGAGTTGGTTGATGAAAGTATAACTATTTACCCAAAAAAAGGGCAATTCACTGTAAAATGATTCCGTTCTCCTTTGTCCCCAAATAGGTTTGTGTGTGTAGAGCTTTTTTATTATCTAAGTGTCAACAATAAGGAATTTTTGAAGCTTTCTCTACAGCTGCTGAGTTGAAAGGAGCTATTTTATGAACCGAATGCTTGAGAGAACCCAGTAGATCCGCTTCAATCCATTCGTACCTGCACATATCCGGTTACTATGAATGAAATGAATATACAAATGTTTCAATACATGTAAATGTGGGAATTAAATAATCCAAGTGTATTTTTGCCAAAAGTGCCTAGGCAAGGACTTACAAATTCCGGCAGAGATAATCAGCGGTGACTGATTGAGTAATGACCCTCATTCTGAAATCCTTAAGTTGGTGCTCGGAATATTTCTCAAAATTTTCTTCTAAAATCAATGAAAGCCTCTCAATGTTGGTCTCAAACTGCTGCTGTTGGTCCTCAAAAAAGTTTTGCTTTATTTTCCTTTCCTCTCTTGTCATCTCATTTTTCAACAGGTCATCGGCAAACATGTAAAATGCAAATGGGTACGAAAATGAAAGGATCCGCCTTGCTCTAAAGAGCTTATTCAGTCCATCCTTTATCCAGCCAAAGTCCTTGGATGATGTGTCCTTTTCACCCAGTATTTTTATTTTATCCTGTATGTCTTCCTTCATCTCATACTCAAGCCTAAAAGATTCTGTATGAGCTTTGTACAGTTTGTGGCAGTGATAATAGCTTTCAAGCCTCCACTTCCCATGCTCAGGTCTCTTTTCCGAAACTTCTATATATCCGTTTGAATATTCCAAACCGGAAATCCAACTGCATAAGCAAAGCAAAGGGCATTTCAAAATTTTATTGGAAATGTGATATTAGGAATAAAAAAAAAAATGCCAAGAGCTAGCTACCACTCACTTGAATGTGATCCCACACTTGCAGCGCACCATGTTGCAACCCCCATTCTTTTCAATTGGCTTGCAACATTTTGGGCAAGGTTTTGTGTGGGAAGAGATCCAATTAAGCGAAAGGGATTCTACCTCAAACTTCTTGGACCAGAGTTCCCACATTAGGCACGAACAAGGCGAGTGTGCTACAGATGAGCAACTAAAACAAAATTGGAACCCACAAGCACATTCAACCTCACAAAGTTCATCAGCCTCAACTTGTATTGCATTTCCACAATGTGGGACGCTAGGGCACCATTTAACTCTTCTATTATCATCAATATATGATTCTAACAAGAATCGCTCAAATTTATCAGCAATATTAGAATCCCTTGCGCTAACTAAACATCTTATCTTTGCTTCATCACACACAACATTGCATTTGAGTGCCATGCACTTAATGCGTCTACTTTGCCCATCGTTTATCTTCACGATAAAATGTTCAGTCCAACCTAAAGCACAATCACACAAGAATATTCGATTATTTCGGTTCCACGTGACGTGACAACTGAAAACATACAGATGACAGATTAGCAGCTTACTTACAATTGTTGCAAAAACAATGACCACAGTCCATGGTAGTAACTTCTTGAGGAGACACGTCATCACAGCAAATATTGCAACAAAAAGTGGATGAACACTGGGATAAGGGAACTTGATGATCATTCTCTACAACTGTTACCCCTGCTTGAGCAAATAATTTATCTTTTCCCTCCTCTACAAGCACTGCAAACACTTTTTCTACGTCCCAACGATAATGGATGAGTAAGGTTCGTGCATGTTTTTCCTTCACTGATAGCAAGTCCATTACTCTTAGCAAGTCCCCCATCTGCAAAGGTTTAACATTCCCATCTCACACACAGCATGTTTCTACACATTAGAAAAATCTGAAAAACATCACCACAGTTGTAGCGGACACTTTACCTGTGCAGCCAAAAGTGATTCTTTTGGTATTACCTGCACAAAAAGGGAAGGTTACAAGACAAATTCTGCTTCATTAATCGAAACCAAATAAAAGTACGCTCCAGTGAATGTTGTCATTTGCAGAACAAGAAAGAATTGGTTCAAAAATCTTGCCATCAATCTGCATTGAGGAGAAAAGAATCCAAGAATTTCATTATGTCTTACAGTTACATAGTCTTCGAACCTAACCAGCCAGAACTTCATCTAACTGCATAACAGTCTAAATAAAATCTTTTGAACACTAATTATTCAAGTACAATCAGGATTAAAAGGAGGAATATATATATATATATATAACACAACAGTTAACTCAATTCTCTCATCTGTGAGGTCGAATCCCAGTGCTTTTGTTTCAACTGCAGAGGTTTTACCAATTAAATTAGTAGGCACCCACAACACAAAAGAATTACTTGCTCTACCAGAAACAAAACTGCACTATACCATACTGGACGCACTAGCTCTGGCCATGTTCTCAGTCTCAGGGGCTTCAAAGCCGTATCCATTATCATCAATATCGACTTCATCGTCATCAAGATACTGGTGCTCGTCATCACTATTTCCGTAGTCCTCCATTTTAAACAAATAAAACAGCAATAATAAAAATAAACAGAAAAAATTATCACTGATTTATTAAACTAATGAACAACGAAGAAGTTTGCTTTATATACAAAAACAAGGCAGGACAAGAATCTGGGTTTTTCTTAAACTTTTAAAAATCGTATGTCCTATGTCGTGTTAGACTAGGACTAGGTTTCTGCGGATTATTTTACATATTGCAATGTAAATAAACCAAAAAAAAAAGGGGGAAATTTTGAATTACGTTCGAGCAATGAACTTTACCTCTCCTATGATCAATTATTAGTGCACACTGCAATTTAGAACTCGGAGAATTGAGGAAATTAGGGTTCAAGTTTTGAGATGAATTGTGAAAGTGATTTGCACAGTGCATTATGCTAGGCAGCCGAGTCAGCCGGCCATTTTTTCTTTTTTCTATTTTTCTTTCTTTTTTCTATTTTTCTTTCTTTCTTTTAACTTTTTATGATCTCACTTTTTTGAATAAGAAAAATTTGGACTTCTTAGTGCTCATAGATGCTTTTTGAGAATTCGAGCTGAACCTTTATCATTATATCATCTTACAACACTTGAACCTTGCCGAAACTTATTTTTCTGTAAAACATTTTCTTTCAAATAAAAGAAAAAAAAGGGGCCAATGAATGTTAAGAGTACGTTGCAAAGGCAAGACAGGTAATCCACACAATTCACCGTTACACGTTCACAACGTCGTCTACTTTAATCTCCTCTTAATAATTAAAGCGACTTGAGCTTTTTCAACGCAACAAACGTTGACAGTAGTAGCTGACGAATATAAAGAAGAACTACAGCAATCGACGCCATTTACTGATTTACAACTTTATCAATGCTCCGGATCCAAAAATTACTGAAAACTGTGTTAAGCCATGAGGTTAAGATGAAAACAAAATATATGATAGGCTCTGTAAGCGAAAACGTGGTGAATCTATCGCCAACCGCATGAAAAAAAGAGCCATATTGAGCTATATATTGATATACAATTAAAAGGAAAAAATTAAGTTAGGACCCCTGGTCACCGGAGGCTTGCCGCAAGTTAAGATCAATTGTGCTGTCCCAGTTGCTTCCTTCTAAATTATTCTGATGGGAGAGACTGAGAATGCCCCTTATTCCTCCTACAATACCTTATGGTTGAGTTGTGATGTCTTGGATGAATAGAATAATTAGACTGCAGCTGTTCTAAGAATTATACCATTGATAGCGGGGATCTTCCACTCATCCCATGTTTTAATATCCCAATGATTAGGTGTCCTGGTAACTAGGAAGTGAAGCTTTCTCAATGCCGTTTGTATTATAAGGAGCAATCTTGTGAACCGAATGCTTGAGCGAACCCAGCAGATCGGTCTCAATACATTCATACCTGCATTAGGTCAACAGATGTACAAGAATTAATCACCACTGGAGAAGACAATGAAACATGATTCTGTTTGCCGTCCGCAATTTTCCAAATAACTTTGTCATACACAAATAAACCCAATCAAAAGTAAATTTAATGCAAGATTAAGTTTCTCTGTATATTGCTATAATATGGGTTTTTGGTAATTTTGGAAATTACTCCATTTACATGGTTAAATCTTTAAGTGAAATCCTGTTAAACGTAACTCTAACAACAGCATTTAGGCATGGTTGTAGAAAACAGGATAAACTCACAGATTTCGGCAGAGATTATCAGTGGTCGCAGAAAGAGCAATGACCCTCAATTTCAAATCCTTAATTTCGTCTTCATTGTATAAATGAAATTTCTCATCCAGAAACGATGAAAGCTTCTCAATGTTTGCCTCAAACTGCTGCTGTTGGTCCTCAAACAAGTTCTGTTTCATTTCCCTTTCCCCCTTTGTCATTTCATCCGCAAATAGATCACCATCAAACATGTAATATGCAAATGGGTAAGAATATGCAAGAACCCGCCTCGATCTGAATAGCCTATCAACCCCATTGAATAGCCAAACGAAGTCTTTAGATGATGCTGTTGAACATTCCTCCAGTATTTTTATGTTATCCTGCATGGTTTCCTTCATCTTAGATTCAAGCTTAGAAGAATCCCTATGGGCTTCGTAGCGACTGTAGTAGTGAATATAGCGCTCAAGACTCCTCTTAGCAGACTCAGTTTCCTTTTCACGGTCTTCTTTGTATCGCCCACAACTGTGACCAGCAATAGACGTCCAAGTATGATCGGAACCAGTGGCAGCACCACAAAGCCAACTGCACAATTAAGGAGAAACTTCAAGAATTCAATTTTGATCTTGTTACGTAGTAACCAATATTCCAGGGAGAAAATAAAAGTTCATTGTTTTCTAGAGGTCTATTGGACTACCAAAACATGCGGCACAATACCAAATATAGTATATATAAATGCCAATCCATAAATCATAATGGATATGACCAAAAAAACAGACCTTGGTCCTGAAACATTCAAAGATTTTGGTATATTAATCAAGGTAGCTGGTAAGTTATATTATATGTAACTTACAGCAACCTACAAGGAGTCACCTAATTCAAGAATATGGCAGTCTATGAAACACTTGGGAGCTCATAGTTGACTAACATTTGGGTTTGCTACAAGTCAATGATATGCAACTTAAGCAAGACCCATTAATCAAAATGCAAATTTTCAAAGCAACATTCCTGTTAAATCATGCCTTTTAATTCATTGGTCAAACAGCCAAACAAAGTCACAAACAGGAGAAGGATTGTCATAAATTAAGTCTTCATTTTTGTTAGCAGTGGCAGGTATAACTGTTTAAGTAATAATTATCAATTGATGGTAACAAGTATAATTACATTGAATAGATTCACTCTCACGAGAATGGAAATGCAAGAAATATTGAAGGTTTAGTCATTGACATCAGAGCACGGTCATGAAATGTGACTGCCCCATGGTAAATATAATATCCCAAGATACCATTTAGAATCCCCCCACGAACAAACATACAGTGAATGCAAGAACAAATCCTTCGCTGTATTATATGAGTGAGTTACAAATCCCTAACTAACTCGATGACAATAATTTTTAAAATATTGTCACAGAGAGTCAGAAACTCTGGACGCATTCTTGAACAAATTTCAATGGTCCAAGTATCCACAATGTCTAGATCTCAATCAATATAGAACTTTAAATATTGCATATCCATGACATGTGACAGGAACTATTTCAGCAGTTCGAAATATAGAGCTCATACAGTTGAAAGATGATAAAATCTCAAATACTAAACAAGGCCCAAAAACCACAACTTAACCCAAGAAGAAGTCATAAAGAAGAAAATGGTCATCCAGTGAGTACAGGCACGTAAAACAGCCCAATCCCAACCAGTTATTCACTTACATTCATGCAAGCACACAGAAAGAAGATAAAAATGCAGCGGAAAGAGATAAGAAGTCGCACCAAAATGGTTGCCCACAGATACAGGATACTAGGTTGCAACCTCCATTCTTTTCAACTAGTTTTTGACATTTTGGGCAATGTTTTGTATGGACCGCAATATAATTAACTGTCTCGGATTCATCCTGGCATTTCTTGGACCAGAGGTCCCACATGTAACACGAACAAGGCGAGTGTGCTTCATATGAGCACCTAAAACAAAATTGTAGCCCACATGCACACTCAACTTCACGAAGTTCATCAACCTCAATTCTTATTGCATTTCCACAATGTGGAACACTGGGGCACCATTTCACTCTTTTATTATCCTCTATATATGATTCTAACATGAAACGATCAAATTTATCAGCAAGGTCAGAATTTCTTGCTCTAACTAAACATCTGATTTTTGATTCATCACAGATAGCATTGCACTTGTGTTCCATGCATGTAATGCGTCTACTCTGGCCCTCATTTATCTTCACAATAAAATGCTCGGTCCAACCTAGGAACAAACATACAGAAAAATTAATCAATCTCATCTCTCCAAGCACCTTGAACACACAATTCCTTTGTGAGAACTGAAAATGGATAATATAAATCTGTATTACCTAGTTAACCCTTCCATTGAGTATACTTCACTACTTCTTTGTCTTTTCCTCTTTTATTTTTTTTGGGGGTAATAAATTACTTTGTAATTCTCAATGCCACAGAGTTCCAGCAGTACACCATGGTTAATATGGGACCAGTTTATACAAAAAAGTTATTATGAAAAATATCAATTAAATATTAAACTTTTACGTGAAATCTTCCCTCAGTGAGTTTAAGCATTTGATAGAATAGGTAATCATACGACAGTAACAATATTTCAGCAAATCCTAAGTGCAGATGTTAAATACTTTGTTAGAGAAACTGTAAAGTGGCTGGTCCAGGACTTCAGAAAGTTTTTACTGAATAGTGCCATTCAAGAATAATATTCATGTTAACGTACTTACAACTGTTGCAAAAATAGTGACCACAATCCATAGTAGTAATTTCTTCTAGAGACACATCATCAAAGCAAATATTGCAGCAATAGCTGGATGAAACTTGGGATGAGGAAACGTCATCAGTCTCCACAATAGTTAAGCCTGCTTTGGCAAATAATCGCTCTTTCCCGTACTCTACAAGCACTGCAAGCACTTTTTCGACATCCCAACGATAATGAATAAGTAAGGTTCTTGCATGTTGTTCCTTCAGTGATAGCAAGTCCATTACTCTTATCAAGTCCTCCATCTGCATGGTTCAACCCCCAAAATTAAAATATAAAAAAAAATCATCATAAATACAATGCTTATTCCCTTTTCATTTTCCCTTCTACTTAACAAAGAAACCTAAAATATATATAGACCAGCCTTAGAAGTAAATAACTACAATTACAGCAGATGCTTTACCTGTGCTGCCAAGAGCGATTCTTTTGTAATTACCTGCAGAAGAGGAAGGTTACAAAACGGATCAACAACAAGAAAAATGCAGATAAATTTGCAGTGCCAAAGAAAAAAATAATTTAATTACCAAGAATGAAAACCCCCAACAAGATCATTCCCTGTTTCTTCCAATCCAAATTGCACCAATTAATCAATCAATTCTGAGGAATACCTTAAAATATGTCATAATAAAATTCTTATACAACACTAATTGCAATAATAAGAGCTTGTAAACTTTACAGCAATCATTCTTATAAATAAAACACAAGCGCCAGGGAAATAAAATTTCACCGCAGAAAAGAGCTTTGAAATTATCAATCTGATCGCCATATAAAATGCTTGACAAAAAAACAAAGTTAAATTCCATCGTTTCAATTAATTATTGCTTGTATTTTCAACTATATTGCTTAGTTAAAAGGTTTATTCTCTCATTAAAAAATTAATTGTTTACCAATCAATAAAATCTTTGAACGATAGCTATGTTTCTTTAGCTTAGTAAACTAAAAAATTTCGATTTCCATGAAACTGAAGGTTCTTTTTTTCCTTTCGTTTGTAGTTCTTTAAATAAGTACGACACCGTACCTTACTGGAAGGACAAGAATTAGGCGGAATTTCGGGCTCAACGGCGGCTTCCAGTTCGGCGGCATTCTCATCGTCATCAACAAAATCAACTTCGTCATCATCATCGTAATAATCATAATCATAATCATAATCATCGTCGCTACTCCTGTATTCCCCCATGATATAAAGTCAAAAGTGCTATCAAGACAAATTATTTTCCCGGGAAAATCAGGGGGCTTGTTTTTTTCCGGGAAAATAAACGGCTTGCAGAGTACGGAAAAATCACCAAAAGAAACGAGTTTATAAAATAAATAGGACTCTATCATCGAGTTATCGTAATGCCGTTAACTTTGACGCTGTTGGCCTGTACTTGCGGTTTTAGCTGATATTTTTTCGGAGGTACGCACGCAGTCAGAAGCTTCAGGTTTTTGACTTTTTGTCCAATAGAAACGCGACAGGGTAGCAAAAAATGCGATCGTTTCGTGGGGTTGGGTCTCTTTTTTTTTCTGAGTTTTTGCGCATCTATGCTTAAGTTGTGTCGTATTACGTGGCTTCAAAGCATTAGTTCAAATAGGAAATTTTCTGCAGCGAGGCGTCTCCGTCTGGGTTTCTGCAAATTCATTGTTGCTTTCCGGTTTCCAACTTGAGATCATCTTATATCGAAGATCAAACGCACATAACTTCTTTAAGAATTCAGAGAAAGGAAAAAATAAAAAGAAAAGGAAAACGCACATAAAATATTGTTTTTTTTTGGGTTAATTCTGTGATTACCTTGAGCAAATAATATGTTTTTCTGCTATTAAGCACTATAATTTCTCTGCTCGTTCTGGAGGAGGCAGGACAGGGTGTTTGTCAATTGAAAACTACAATTTGAGCAAGTTTGATTCTTTTTCTTTGTATTTTTCACTATTTCTAAACAGAAAGTTTTCCAAGTCAGGAGTGACTTCAAATTAATTTCGACAGGAGTCATCATAGCTACCCAAAGTCCAAAATGACAGTTCGGTTTTGAGGGAGGAATTGAGAGGGTCAGGTTTAATGAAATATTTTGGACAACTTTAACCATCTATCAAAAATGGTTTATGATTCCATGATACCCGGAACTGAAGTACAAAACTCCAAACATAAAATGTTAAACCAAAAATAATAATAATAATAATAATTCAGAGATACAAGCAGAAAATAGATCTACGGGTAACAGTCCATCACACTGTAATTCTGGCCTCAACGTTTGGAATACTGTGGGGCTTTGCGGGCTTTATGGAGTCCAGCTTTTTTCCTCTCTACTACTCTGGAATCTCTAGTCAGAAGGCCTTCCTTTTTCAGAGGGGATCTATGGTCCTGGCTCACCTTCAACAATGCACGAGCAACGCCGAGTGTTATTGCTTGAGCTTGACCAGAGAGGCCGCCACCATGAGCTTTCACAAAAACATCATAGCTAGTTTCATAACCCAAAGTTACCAAAGGGACTTTTATATACTGTAGCCATAGTGGATTGCCTTGAAGATATTCCTGCATGACATTAAGAACTGAATCACTAGGACATCAAAAGCAACTGATAAAAAATGTAAAAAACAACACTATTAAGCATAACATTCCTCATGGGTAGATCCTTCTCCTTCATGGATCTTCCTATGAGAGAAACACTAAGATAGCCGTGACCATGCTCAAGCTGAAAATGCGACCCTAAACTTTGCGGTCTTGCTCTTCCATTTCATTCAGTTAGAAAGGCCTACTGGCGCAAAAAGAGTTGCTCTATCATGCATAAACACATCAGAAGCAAAACTCATCAAGATGCACCAAAGAACACTGCATTGATGGCTAAAATGTTGACCCTTTTATGAATAGAAGGGGCAGAAAATAGAACCATAAAACATCCTTCCAATGATCATTGCAGTTAGTTGCCTGAAGCTTCTAAGCGAAATACCTAGCAATTAGTGAGGCTGTGACATCTAATCTATTTGGCCTATGCGTCAACCAAAAGAAGAAAAATGCATTTTCGAGAGCAGACATGATCTGATCAATGGACATATATCTCTTTTATACACCAGTTGACAGAGTGTCAGACTGGCCTGGACCCATAAACTCCATTTGCACCTGATGAAAAAGGAAGTGTGACCAGAAGTCAGAGTTCACAGGGGCCTAAAACTGAACACTTCTCAGCTCAGGTTTTCCTCCAACAATTAGGTTGAGGTTAATGAAGATGAGCACATAGCTTTAACCCAGGGAAGTCAGATGAAGGGAGCATGATATATAATCAGATGCATGGAGCATTGCGAAATTTTACTATGGTAATGGACTGTCTACCCATGAGTAATGGAGTCCACACGACCAGAAGATAATCAAAGAAACAAGATGTGGAATCACTGACATAGAAACACCAGCGGTTCTAAAAAGAAGAATGGTGGATAACAGCCCATATTGTGAGCTTGTCAAAACTCGCAGGCAACTGGTAGTTGGACATCTGGAATACAAAACTTTTCATAATAACTGAAGCCACCTGAGTTGCAATTATTGCAATTAGGAGGTAACCCTAAAATGGATATACAACATAAAACGAAATATAGAGAGAGAGAATGAGAGAAGTGAATCCTAAACCGCCCAGAAATTAAAACCAATTGCAAAGGTTTCTCATCAAAATGAATTCGCCAAAATCAGTTACTAACATAAACTCCCAGCATAAATAAATAAAATTAAAATCAGAATCAATATAAGGTAAAAAGAAAGAGAAGAAACCTTGGCATCGCGGTAGTTGATGATGAATTTGCCGGTGCCTTCTTGGAGGACGACACGAGCAATGGCGCATTTCCGACGGCCCGTTCCAAAAATAGTTTGAGCCGCAAAGCCACCGGGAAGCCTCGACTTGACGTATTTCTTGAGGTCAGTTGTTTCCAGTTCAGCTGGCGCAGCTTCTGTGGCCGATACTACCAGTTTTGGGGTTTTATCATTTTTTGGAGAGATGGATATCGATTTGGACCTGTGTAATGAGACAAAGGGGATGCCTGGTTTCTGAGAAATTTGGGAGGAAAATGAAAGGGAAGAGAGGGAAGATGTGAGAGGAGATATTGCGGGTGACATTGCCATTGTTGAACATGGATAAACATACAACGCAAATGTGGCCTAGGAAGAGTAAGAGATGTGGTTGCTGGTAGCAAACGCTGTCGTTTCTGAAGCTCCTCAATTGTGGCTCAGAAACGACTTGCCGTTTATTTGAATTATAAACGGGTTGTGGTTTTGACTCTGGTTCGCAAATATTTAATTGGGGTAATTTGTAGGGACTTCCTTCGGATCTGGCGTATTAACACTTAAGTAGAAACTAGAAAGCCTGAGCTAATTATTAGATATTTAATTGTCATTTTTTTCCCACTTCCTTAGGGTGCGTTTGATATTGAAATGTTGTAATTTTTTATGAGGATTAAAATATTATAACTTAAAAACTATAATTGTGAAAAAAAATATAATAAATTTTTTATTATACACGTAAAAAATTATATTAATATAATTTTTCAACCGTTAGTATTTATCAAACAATATAATTTTCAAACTACAACTACTAATATTTATCAAATACTTTAAAACTGTAACTTACCCAACCTCAATCCCCCATAGTCCAGTATCATCGTTATTCGACAATCCCAGTTGATAAACACAACGCGCACCTCATTCGATTTTTTTTATTATTATTTAAAAGAATGGTTTAATGAGATCTATGAAAATTTTGTTTCTAAAATGCTTACTTTATTATCAATGGGGCGGAGGAAAAACTGAATGAAAAAGGATCTAGTGCAATTTCATTTTAACGAGTGATTTCCCACCACCGCAGCCTTCAGGGAAAAAAATATGATTCGCGTGGAACTTATTTAAGTGGCATTATAGTCATGGTACAACATAAAAATTTAATAACCAAAAAATAATTACTGAAATATAACAAAATCCATCCGCGATCGGTCACCCCTTTCGAATCAGGCTCAGATAGACGGGGCCACAAGCAAACTTCAATTTCAAAGTCCAATCCCTTCTGGCCAGTATGCCACATCAAAGTTTGTAAATGGGCTACCCGTTGTAACTCCTTGTCTGAAAGTACTCAAGGTTCCGCATAAGCTCAATTGCCAATGCCAGAGTTAAAGTTGCAAGGCTTGTTTATTTAGACCAATGCTCTCCAGTTGATCCTCCCCATTTCATAACACGGCTTGCTGCTTCATCAGCCTGCAAATTCAGTGGAGGTTGAAATGCATAGTTGAATCAAACAACTTTGTCCTAGATAACAGTACTGACCTCTTTTCTCCAGTTGGTTATTGAAGTGATCACTATCAAGATTAAGGTTTGCAAACCAATGCCTCCAATCATCCCTGACCAAATACCCTGCACCCCAAAACTGAAGTATTACCAAACCCAAAGTACCAACAAAGTATTACCAAACCCAAAGTACCAACAAAGCCGAAGAGAATGATAAATAGTATGTCACCTCAGCTCCAAAACCAAATGTGAAACCCAGGAGAATGCCCAGTGGCAATCCAACAATGTAGTAGCATCCAAGGTTTATGTATGCAACGAGAGATTGCCATCCAGCTCCCACGGCAACACCTTAATATACAAGGGCAGTGACAATGAAAGACAGGACAAAAATCTTGTCTAATCTATTCACAAGATGTTTTAGTAGTTACCAGATAAGACTGGCTGAAGACAATTCATAAGAACTGTGATTGCCAGCAAAATAGATAACTTGGTAGTTTCTGCAGCAACTGCTTCACTGTTGGTGAAGAGGAAAGGGAAATTGTATCTTGTTGCAAGCACCAAGATTGTGCAACAAACACCTATTGTCACAGCTGTGATGGAAACCACTAACACAGAAAATTTTGCAGCCCTAGCATTACCAGCTCCAAGTTCATTTGATACTCTAACACTATATAAACATCATCTGAAAGTCAGTCACATAAAAGACTACTTAGCTGCCAACAAGGCAGAGGCAAAGAGTAAGTAATTTGAAATCCAATAACTGGTTCAGGTATTTTAGTTCCATGTGACATGTATCAGTTTCAATGTCGAATAAGTTTCGCACTGGCTAGTATGTCATAATATTACCTGATTGCAGCGTTGAACCCAATTGCAATCATTGCATCCCATCCTTGTATATTCATGCTGCAAAAAAAGTGTAGAAGTTAATCTAATAGCTAACTATTTCATGCTATTTCTTCCTCAGAGAATGCATCTTTTATAATTGCTTACACAAATGAAATGGTCTGCCTACCAAACAGAAATGGCATCAACTGCAATCAAAGCATTCGGCAAGCGACCCGTTATGACCACCAGCAGCATCAAGTACCAAAACTCCAAGCTGCAAAACACATTCCCATGAAATATAAATAAAGTGAGACAGTATTTTAGAATATAACTCAAAGAAAGGAGACTGAGATATATACATACCAGAGCATAACAGCAGATGCCAGAGAAAGCTTGACGAAGGCCCACAAATCAGCAAACGCTAGCCATGAAAATCCACTCCAGGCACCATCAGACTTGGTAATGAAAATGTACAACAATTGCAGAATAACTATGAGCCACCAAGATAAATTTAGAGTGATTGCTGCTCCAATTAACCCCCAGCCAAGCTTCAATATGAGCAACCAGCTAAAGAGTGCATGTAACACTAGTACAATTGCTGAAATCCAGGCCATTACCAGCACTTTCCTCTGAGCTTGTAAGAATTTTTGTATTGGAAAATTCAAGGCGTAAGCGAATAATTGAGGAAGCATCCAGAGAGCAAATTTACCTGCATGATCCCAAAAGCGCAACATGGATTGACGTTAATAAAATATAATATCTATAACAATTATGACACTTGTTGATGAGGAACTGTCTAACTAACCAGCAGCATTGGAGATCTCAGCGGTCTCTCCAAAGAGCATTAGAACCGGAGGAGACCAAACATAGAGAGGAGAAAGAACACAAGAAGTGATCAGCAGAATGACCCATGATCTCTGCATGTACACGCCCAACATCCTAATACTCCCCGCACCGAATGCTTGCCCACATAAAGTCTCCAAAGCACTTCCCATTCCCAACTGAATTTAGTACAGAAATTTAAGTTTATAAATAACGAAATAATTTCCAAAATTAAGTAATAAATGGATAAATAAAGAAATAAAGAAATAAATAATCACCATGACACCGAATGCAAGACCAGCAATGACAGAGTTCTCAACGGAGAAAGCAGCGAGCTCGAGTTCACCGACGCGACCAGCAAAGGTTTGAGTAAGAGCACCAAGCGAATACTGACTAATAGAGGTGAAAATTGCCGGCCCTGCGAGTTTCCATAGCCGCTTAGATTCATAACCAAATTCCTTAACAAAACCTAACTGCTTTTGCTGATCATCTCCATCGCTATAAATATCGTAGCTTTCGGTCGCCTTGTTACTCAGAAGTGGACTTGTATTTTCCGCTGACATGGAGACGACCCGAAACGCTTGATTAAAGATTTAAAACACAAGGGTTTGAATTTAGTGAAACCAACTGTCCTTCTTGGCTGAACACTTAGTT
This sequence comes from Citrus x clementina, assembly GCF_000493195.1. Classification (NCBI taxonomy): domain Eukaryota; kingdom Viridiplantae; phylum Streptophyta; class Magnoliopsida; order Sapindales; family Rutaceae; genus Citrus; species Citrus x clementina. The sequence goes on from NW_006262201.1 coordinate 40,693,455, forward strand.
TGTTGGTTTCTGAAACTTTTTAGTTCCGTGTGGAACTTGAAAAGTGGTACTTTGACAACGGTTCGATTTACCTACCAAAGTGGTGCTTTGACAACCGTTCGATTTACCAAATATTTGGCGCGACCTCTCTGACAAGTGAATGATTGATTGGATACGTTTTTATTGTAGTTAAGGGAGCTTACTAACTTACAGATTCTGTAAGTTACAGCTCACTCACAAATTTGGTTATGGGTCCCATATGAGCCCACAACTAAACACTATTCATGTGAGGGCTGTACCTTACAGAATCTGTAAGGTAGCCCTCTCCTGTAGTTAAGGGGCAACACCCCTGTATTGACTAAAATTACATTATTATGATTTTATGCACAATTGTTTTTTTAATTAAACCCATTAATTTTCTTTCTATACACTCTTTTTTATTAATATTTTATTATTAATAACAATTTTTAATGAAATTACCTAGATAATCATATTTTCTCTTTCTCTAACTACACTTGTTCTCTCTCTCTCTCTCTCTCGTTCCTTTAATTTCTCACCACTTTTTACATTTCTTTTTAATGATAAATAACAAATGATTTTTGGGAGATGAGACAATTTGCTTAAAAGTCAAATAAATATTGTTCTAATCTACAAGAAGAAAGGGAAACAGGCACCCACCATCTACATGCAACCTTTACATACCATAAAAGAATAAATGATTTTTTTCATCTAAATTTTCAAAAAAAAAAGAAGTAAAACCTCTTAATTTCTCTCTAAAGGTAATGTAATGATATAAATTAACAAATATTCCCATTTTCATTTCTATCTCAAGTTAAGACTTAAGAGAGTTCTATTTGCAGGCAACTTATGTGGTGGAGAGAGAATCTTGTTACAATGAAATTGAAGAAGGAAGAAATTAGTGAAGATTAATTTTGGAATTTTAAAAAATTAAAATTTAACAACAAATACATTTTTTTTTCATATGAGTTTAAAGAAGAAAGTATTGAATTCAAATAATCCTATCCCTTTTTTTGTGTACTTATATTTACCGTTAATAATATATTCATATTTCCAATTACATCGATTCCCTTATAGTAAGAATAAATTTATGTTCTCACTAATAACATAACATGAGTTTAAGAAACAATAAAGGCCTCACTTAATAAGCTCATTTTCTTTAACACTTATATGTATATTACAATAAAAAATTTACTAATAAATACTTCAAATATTTATAAGGATTACTGTACATCAAATTTATTGTGGCAAAATTTAAATTTCTAGCATCACGTAGAATTAGTGAAAAATATACCTACCACCACCCAACTTTTTTTAAGAGGAGGGTCCCTTCATAAGATATGAATCAATAAGACTATAAGTTATTAAATTTGTAATAGCAAAATTTTAGTACCTTACGTTAAGTTACGTAATTTAAGAAGTGTTGATGCTCAAAATAGAGATGGCAAAACCCCGGGCCGGGTCTGGGTATTGCCATGACCAGACCCTGCCCGGATGCAACCGGTCCGGGTCTGGGTCCGGGCCGGGTTTTAATCCGGGTACCCGGATTTTATATTTTTTAATATTTTATGTGTATATATTTTTTATTTTTTGATAATTTTATAAGTTTTAAATTTATTTCAATAAAATTTGACATGAAAATATAAATTTTAAGTGTTTAAAACTTTATATATGTATAATAAATAAGTCAAATAAATATAAAATATTTAAAATAATATATATTTTATAATTTTTTTAATAAAATCCGGGTTCCGGGTTTATCAAGTGATGCCCAAGACCGACCCGGCTTCATACCCGGGCCGGGTATTACCCGGCCCGCAACACCCGGGTACGGTCCGGGTCCGGACCGGACGGGTATTTTTACCACCTCTAGCTCAAAACAACTAGCAATACACGATTTTATTGTTATAAACATATTTTTGTCTTTTTACACTAATAAGAGTCATTAAAAAAAAATTGATGTCGTCACTCATGACAATTACTAAATAGTCTTCACTCAAATCATAAACTTTTTTTTTTTTTTTAACCAAAAGCAATTGTGTGGTACAATTTCTTAAATTTGTTATTTATATTTTTCAATTTTCTTAACAAATTTTTAGAAGAATAAACATGCTCAATCTATTTGAAAGAATCAAAGAAACATTGCTAGATTACAATTGTTGTCATTTTGAAGGAATTATTAAGTGTCGGAAACAACTTGACGCTTATTTTGCGGTGGACAAACAATAGAATCAGAAACGATAAATGAGTTATGGTAATGTTTGATTGTTTAGTAATGATAATCCTCAGGGTGCATTTGTTATTATTTTTCAATTAGTGTTTTTAAATCTTTTTTAGAAAGGAAAATAATGTTTTTGATGTCATATTCTTAAACATAAAAATGTCTTGGGCAGATTATTTTCAAAACAACATAAAATAAAAAAACATTATGAAATTAAAAAAATATTAAAATATTAAAAAATAACAGTTAAATATAAAATATATTAAAAATATGATTGGTTGTTTATCTGAGAACATTAAAAAATAACAGTGAAAATTGTGTTCAGATGAAAAGATTTTTCAATTTAATATGCAATAAATAATTATAAAGCCACATTAATTTATATAAAATCAGTTGTAAAAGAATGTTTATAGGTATATTATTATTATTAGTATTACGCAATACATATAATGTTTATATATTTGTTTGATGTTTTCTTATTATAATTTTAATCAAAATCAAATGGAAAAAAGCTAGTAAAATAATAAAACTAGAAATAATTAGCATATCACAGAATACAAAAATTATGCAAAAACTCAATAAACAGTTCAAAAAAATTACCAGGAGAATAATTACACAGAGTTCGTCTGATTAGACAAATTCTGACAAACAATACTTTATTCAAGCGCTTTTTTTGTATGATCTCCTAAAGGTGTGTGTCTGATAATTAGAATTGATTAAATTTATTAATTAGTAATTGGAATAAGTTGGAATAAAATATTCTGAAATGAAAAAGAGTTGAAAACAAAATGAGGGATAAGATTAGAATAATTTATTTACTTAAGTTGTGTTAAAAAAATACCCTTAATTCGTTACTGCAATTATTAATATTTATTATAATATTTGTCATATCATTAAAAAAAGGGTTATTTTTCGCCTACCCCCATATGTTTCAACGAACTTTGGCCCCAACCCTAATGTTTCAACAACTATCACTGCACACCCTAATTAGTGAATTTTGCCGTTAACTTTGACGGAATTGTCAGTTATTTGAGTAAAAGACTTGTTTACCCTTATTTCCAATGCTATTACTGAAATATGAAGGTGTGGCTGAGAAGTATGTGTCCGCTACAAATTTTTCTTCTTTACTTGAAGCAAGTGAAAGGAAAATTTCGTTGGATTATTTGATTGGATTTGGGCAAGTGTCTGTTGCAATTATTGCACTTCCTCAAAGAATTGTGCAGCACTTGAAAGGGATGGAATTTTCAGTTATTTCAGTAATTTTCAAAAAAACAAATTCCTTACTCATTTGTAGTCAACCCCACAAAGCCCACCGCGTTGTTCTTTAAATCCAAGCCTCGCCGTTTTAAACAAGCATAAATGCAAATGAAATAGCAAACCAATCTTTATCTTCCAAGCCTTATGCACCAAACTAGTCATCCAATTTTCCGAACAAAATAGCTAATCGAATTCACCAAATCATTTTATTCATCATGCTAGAACGCCCAAAAAACTAGCAAATCATCTAATCAATTTTTAAATTAATTTATATTTTGCCATCAATTCCAATTTCAATATTGACCAAGTAAAATTATACCCAAACCAATCGATCGGCTTTGTGTTGTGGTTGTTGTACGAGCGGCCAGCGGTGCGGCGGTGCTTTGTGGCATGGGGTTCCAGTGAGTGGCTTAAAGGAATTACCGCTCTTAGCAAGAATGAGATTTATTCTTAGAATACGGCCGAAGAAAGGCAACTAGGATTGATGTCGCAAAATCTACAGTGATTGAGTCAACTGCACATTCATCTCTAGAGGGGCTTGTTCTCGAATACCTGCAAGTGAATCAGATCTGGGCGTACTCATCTTTAGAGATCCTGCGGGTTAATACGACTTCCACCTCGGACTAAATTCACTAGATGGAATCTCTTGATAAGGTGCTCGGCAGTCACGAACTGACGATGGTGATGGTGGATGAAACTGAAACTGAAACTGAAACAAATTTGGTGAGGTGTGGAATATGAGTTTTGGTAGATTGGTGAGGTGAGTGTACTTGTGTGGATTTTGATTTGGATGAGCATAAAACGATAGCATTTGGTTATGAAATTGAAATTCTGATGTGGGCTTCGGGTTTCAGTTGGGGATCACGGGAGCAAACCATCATTTTCTTTTTTACCCTTGTTCTGTCAAAGTTATATGCGGAATTTATTGATTAGGGTGTGTGGTGATAGTTGTTGAAACATTAGGGTATGCGCCAAAATTTGTTGAAACATATGGGGCCTGGTAAAAAATAACCCTTAAAAAAATAACAATGATGATAATACTATCATTATTATTTCTTAAAATAATAATAATGGTAATAATAATAAGCATGACAACCACAACAATAATAATTTCTACAAGGTGATGATGCTTCCTCCATGGGAGATTGATAGCGAGTTGCTACTTCCATGCGAGATCGGCTGGCACTGCATCAGCAGCTGCTGTCCCCGCTGATGGCAGGTGTGGTTGCCCTGATTTCGAGTCCTACTGTTGGTTCCTATTTCTGATAATTACCCTTCGAGAATTGGGGAGCTGCTGCTGTGGTGCGCAAAACAATCGCAGTTCTTGCTACTCGACTCGAGATAGACAGCTGGCCATCAACAGCTTCGCGGTTGGCGGATGGCAAGTGCTGCAGTTGCTAATTTTGGGTGCTGTAGCCTAGTCCCATTTTCATGATTTTCGTTTTCTTCTTCTTCTTATTATTTTTTCTTTTTATATTTTCGTGAATTAATTAGGACAAACTAATGTTGAGTTTACTTATCAATAATCAGAATAGGATGAAATCGGAATGAGCTGGAATGAAAATGGAGAACGAGAATCAGAATTAGTTGTTTATTTGACCTATATGAATCGAAATTAGAATGGGTTAGAATCTCATTAATGCGTTTATTTTATCTTGAAATCGGAATTATAATGAGTTAGATTGTAACAAATTACTAAAAAGTATTTAATGAATTATTGTCATTGACACAACTCAAAAGTGTATTACTCCCAAGTATAAGAGTGTCTAGTTATAATATAACCCGGTGAGTCCGGGGTCGAACCACATAGAATTTTAAATCTAATAGTCAATTTAAAACTAAGAAAATTAATTATGGGGAAAATAAATTATTTGAAATCAATTTAAAAATATGCCAAGGTTCGGGATCCACTCCCTGTATTCAAATTACAATTTTAATACTCTCTCATTTATATTTTGCTTCATTTTTACCAGTTAATTATTATATCGTTTAATTTTATGTGTGTGGATAAATATGGAATAAAGTACCTAATGTGTCACACTATATTAATGTGTTGACGTTATGTCAAAATACCATATAGATCCAAAGAAATTTATAAATTCACATGATATAAAAATAACTAGAAAATAATAAAATAAACTTAAAAACTCATTTGAGAAAATAATAAGTTTAATAGTTTGAAACTTTGAGCTTCACCCTTCACCTCAGCTTAATAAAATTAGCCACTCATATTAAAAGAAAACATAATACTCTATTTATTTTATAAACTTTTGAAATACATTACAAGAAAGTTGATTACACAATAAAAGAAGAAAAAGACACAATTCCTCAACCGCACTCTATTCTCCCTCGAGAAAAAGACACAATTCCTCAATCGCACTCTATTCTCTATCGGCTTAAGCTCTCTCTGCTCAGCTCTCTAACTTTTCAATGAATTGCTCAATGCATTTCCTTACCCTTTTATAGGCAAGAAATACATTATCTTTATTTGTTTTTTTATTATATATATATGTACATTGAAATGTGTAATGGTCATGAGGCATAATGGCATCCTGATTATCACGAGCAATCAAAATGGTTGCCTTTTGTTCTTTTTTATTTTTTTTATTATATGTCCTTAATAATACTTCCAAATTGCTTCAGCAGTCCTTCTTTATTCCTGCTTTCAATTCTAATTTCATCTTTATTCTTGAAAAATATTTACAAGAAAAAATTAGTATATTACGAATTAATTTAACATAAAAATATATTTGAGGAGTATTAAGATAATTTAAAAATAATGAACGCATTAATCTACACAATAAGTTTAAAACTAATAATTTTATTTTTATTACACGTACACTTTTTAGTGTTAATAAGTCATAATTATTATTTTATATTTTAATTATAGTGATTATTTATTCCAAAATTATTATTATTAATAATTATTGTCAATAATATATTAATATATTAATTAACTGTAAAATTTTTTTAATTAATTATAATAATATACTAATTATTTATATTAATTAATTATAATAATATACTAATTATTTATATTAATTAATTATAATAATTCTAATTATTTATATTAATTAATTATAATAATTCTATTAATTATTATTAAACATATATATTAATTATTGTGATTATTTATTCAAAAACTATAATTATTAATATATTATTTTTAATAATATATTTATTAATAGTAATACTTATAGTAATAATTATTAAAATTATATATTAATTAATTAATTATAATTATTAATACATTATTGTTAATAATATACTAATATATGAAATAATTAAAATATTTATATTAGTAATTATTATAATAGTATATTAATTAATTAATTATAATAAAAGTATATTAATTATTGTGATTATTTATATTAATTATTGTGATTATTTATCATCAATTATTATTATTAATAATTATTGTTAATAATATATTAATTTATTAATTCATTATAATAATATATTAATTAATTATAAACGAGGACAATATAGGTATTTTAAATTTTGGGGAGGGCAAAATAGTCATTCCTGAGAATGAGAGACTTATTCCCACCGCTCCCCTTGGGAATGAGTCTCTCATTCGTCATTCCCAATTTGTGGTGGGCCTCACAATTCCTATGCTGATTCCCACTCTATTTTGCAAAGTAAACATTGTCAATAATTCTGATTCCGGATTTTGATTCCCTAATTCGAGAAGTAAACACAACATAAGAATTCAGAAACTTAGATGAGATATTTTAATCAATCCAAGGAATGGGTTTTATGTCCAACCTCTTAAAATCAAAACTCTAATAATTATTTCTAATATTTATGGACCCGACAAGAATTCCATTTTAATTTTAAATTTACAAATAAACGCATCATTGATTCCAATTTAAATTAATGATAAGTAAACACACCATAAATAGAGAAAATAAACCACTTTTAACATATTTTAATATATTTAGAAAACATAAATATTTTATTCTTCTGGTTTTTCAACTTATGTTTGAAATAAGTCCACCAAACACTTTTTTTTTTTCATTTTTTCTGTTTTTGATAAACCAAAGAACCCCAGCAAAAGACAATATCAAACGCACCCTTAATTTGCCTATTAGAAAGAATGGTATACATGATGCCTTAGATAAAATTATTAGCAGAAATTAACTATTTTCAGTTGGTTTATGATAGTTGTGTATTTAAAATGATAATGAAATTAGAGGTTCTCAATTGTTTAAGCGGATTACTAGATTATCAATGTAGCAAACTTGTATACGTTGGTTGCATGCGACACTTGTTACAACATAGACAACGTAGTCGCCCCCTAATATGTCACTAGCAAATTTCTTCTCCTGACCCAACAGACCGCAAAGGCCCTAATAATATGTAATTCTAGTAGCAAATTTCTTCTGTTGACCCAGCAGACCGCAAAGGCCTCAGTAAGTTCACGCAACTCTCGTTCATGTTAAATACGATAACACTTGGCTATAGAATTACAGCTCAATGAGCCTCACCCACAGCTCATCAGTTAAAAAGCACTAGTACGTAAACATTACTAAACTTATTCACATTGATAGGAATTTCCTGATTAGAAAAGTGCCTCAGACGAAGTTCCATTCCCATTCTCAAGTCTCACTGTAGTTGTGGGTCCAAATAAATGATCTCTGCTCGTGCAGAGGCTCGCCGAAATCTCAACAATTCTTTGATTAGGTCCCATCCTCCTTCTAGCGAAGCAGGTTTAATAGTCATCGTCTCAAGCACAGGTGAATTTGATAGCACAAATTTAATGAATTCCAATTCGGATCTAATGCCAGAGATGCCCACTATTTTCACCATCCGCAGCTGGGAAAACAGAGAGGTCCAGTGGTCAACTTCCCAAAAGTTGGTGAGAACACCAATACCAGTCTCCTCTGGGCGAGCCTATATCCGATGCAACATGTATGATTAACAGCTATGATAAAAGGCATCTAATTAAAAATCCAAAAAAGTTCGGAAATGTGTGGGGAAATGAAAAACCAACCAGCATCTCTAGTTCTTGTAGATTAGGAGAACTTCTCAACAGGCACAGCGCAGCAAGGTTCTCTTCCAAGTCATTGAAATTTATGCGTATAGAAAGATAATTCAGATCAACACATGGACGAGGCAACCTGCTTGGCACGTTGCCAATAGCCAAATACTGGAGCAAACAGAAGACATTGAACCCAAGGAAAAAATTACTATCTCAGATAATATGCACTAAAGATGGCATATGGACAGCACAAAGGAATCGATATTTAACTTCAAAAGTAAAAGTTAATGGCATAAAATAGAAAACATTACCTTTAGAAAATAACTCTGAATCTCAAGCCTTCGAATGTGAGGAAGATGAACAAAGAATCTTAGCAATTTACAAGAATTTCCAGGACCCATGGCCTGATCATTTTTGACATTTACGTACAAGCCAATGGAAACCAAAGCTAAATGGAAGGTGTTCTCGAAGGTAACATCATCAAAAACTCCTCCAATATCAAAAAATTGGAGATTAGGTGCATCAATATTAAGATGGGTGAAACCATCAAAATTCATCAATGTCAACCTCTCAAGCGTAGGGCTGCTTGAAATTAAATTTTCAAACACATCCTGGGACAGGGTAATGTGTTGTAGATCGAGACTTTTCAAATTCCTGAAGCCTTTGAATGTTGATGGCGGCTTCAACAAACAATTAAATAGCTCCAGATGAATCAAATTTTGGCACAAGAATAAACTAGAAGGAACCTTATAGCGCTGTCCCTTCCAGATCTCAAGTATGAATTCTTTGACACAGCTTCTTGACATATAAAGAATCCATCTATCAATATCACTGACACCTAGAAGATCTCGGTGAGAGAGTTTAAACTTGAGTATTGGCCCACTATGAAGCAAGAGAACATGATCAACGATGTTGACAAGCTTATTCTTGATGAAGGTCTGATCTTGGGAAGAAGTAGAGACACAATGATTATCAAACACAAGATGTGGGACTGTTGCCCATTTGTACCTCCATTTTTTTGACAAAACACTTGTCCTTACTGCATCCCTAATTGGCAACTGTGACAATATTTGGTCTATAACATGCGCTGGTAAGCTGCTGAGCCTATCTAGCTCTGTTTCTAATTTGCAAGGAAACTTGGGTGGTTCCCTCTGCTTCTAAAGCATTGAAAAGGCAGAAACACAAATCAGATACAAAGAGTACAGGGCAGTTATTGTCTGTACATTAAAAAGAGAAAGTGAAAGCTAAATTTGTTTACAATGATCACGTTAACCCAGGTCATTTAGCAAGCGCCCGCAAAAAGAGAAAGCAGAAATTATCATCCAATCGTCGTATTTAGCAAGTATACATTACGGATAGAGAAAGGAGCAACAACAGGTCATCATTTCAATTTCTCTGATGAATTTATAAAATTTTAAATTTTAATCAAGTGGAACCCTTTGGACTTTTTAGTTAGATAGAAAACATTAGAACAAAATATAAAGCATGATAAAAAGCACATGGCATTTATGTGGTTCAAAGCCGTCACAGGCAGGCTAAATGACCCACTAACAATAAACAAGGCACCATAAGTCATAGTTGACATGACCAAGAAAATAGACTTTGCTCCCGAAACATTAAATTATTTTGGTATATTAATCAAATTGCACATTTTTGAAGCACCTTGCCTGTTAAATCAGGCCTCTAATTCATTTATCAAACAGCTACGTGAAGTCACTAACAGAACAAGGATTGTCACAAGTTAAGTCTTCATTTTTGTTGGCAGTGGCAGGTATAAGTACTAATTATCATCAGTTGGATCACTAAGGAAACAGACTTCTGGGGAGAAACTAATTCTCCAAACCTGATACTAGTACAATATAGTCTTGAAACAGAGGTCAGAGGTGTTTTCATCCGATGTAGTTGCTTCAATCAGGCTAAGATAACAATTTATGAAGCACAGATCGTGGAAGGACAAGAATGACAAGTTGACTTCTGAGGGATTCTCTGCAGAAGATAGGAGTTCTGGAAGAGCAGTTTGTCAGAAAGTAAATCAAAAAACCGATGACCTCACTGCGTAAACCATGTGCAGGACACAAGTAGTGAGACAACAAAAAAATTTATTAAGGGAGGTACATAACCTGGAACCATCCTTCTTGTGGTCTCAAAAACTGAAGCACCATCAGTTCTTTCAACAAAACTGGGCTCAACCATGGTGTCCATGTTTAATTCAGAGACCACTTAATGTTTGCAGTGAAAGTGCAACAAGGAGAGTGTTTGTTAAGCAGCCATTTTCACTTGACAACTAATGTTTATCAACCACCCACACACTTAATACTTAACAATTAGTGATTCCAGAGTACAGTAGCCATGGATTAAAAGGCAAAAGGCCCCAATTCCATAGATACCCTAAGCAAGGAGAAGTTCAACTAGGCTTTTTCTTGAGAATTGTCAGTATTGCAGCATCAAAACTTTTATCTCACTGCCTTATCTAAGAAAAAATCAACATAAATCCAAAATGGATAACACCACGAGCTTGCAATGTAATCAAGCTTACCATGTTGCAGGGTTATGATCTTCCGGTTATGATCTTCCGGCGAGATGATTAAACCACCACAGCCGACAAGCTTGTTTCACTGCATTAAGCAGGCCAATATCTGATAAAACACAAAACAAACGCAGACAGTTGTTATGATGGCAACCTCAATAAGAGATTTAAACATTAAAAGCAAGCTTGCCCTAGACAACTCCGAAGTTCACATAAATTGATCAAAACCACTTCACTGCGAGGGTGAGGGATGACTTTCCTAAATAAATACTTCCTTAAAACCGAGAGATAAGCTTTTCGTGGTAATTAAAAACCGACTGTTATATCCTTAAATTTACAAAGATATCATCAAATTAATTGCGCGTAATAATAAATAATTATAAAAGATCCGTTCGACGTCGTTTCGAGTTCAAGGGAATTGAACAAATCAAACCTTTTTCGGCCTCCAAATGGCTTGGATTTGGAATTGGAATCCAAATAAATATCACTTACCTTTCTTTCTAATCAAAAACCTAAATATGGTTTTGAATACCTACAGACACTCGGCAAACCAAGAGCCGAGATCGAGAAAGTAGGCCTCAGTCGGCTCCACCACATACCCACGCACTGACGCACGTGAACAATGTAAATATACCTACAGTGTATAACTTTTTTTTTTGAAGGAATAAACATTTATTATTGTAAAAAAAAATTATTTTGTTATTTACGAAATTCTACCATAACTTGTAAATCAGTTTGTGCTGATCTTTTTTAAAAAAAAATTATTTACACTGATATTACAATTAAATTTTATTATTGATATTTACAATAAGATTATTATTGAGTAGGGGTGGATATGGGTTGGGTGAATAGAATTCGTAAAAGTACAATACAACCTACTATAAAATGGGTTAATTAAACATGTTTAACTCAACCCAATTCAGTCCAACATTTAAATTATTCGATTGGATTGATTGAGTTGAATGCTAAATCAAAACTAAAAAATAAATAAATGAAATTTGAAATAAAACTTATAAAAATTAAATATAAATATATTGTAACATACTAACATGCAACTTTCATTCATTGTCTAGCTTTTGATAAAGAAATATAAAAAATCAACCATTTTAAAATTAAAAAAAAAATCAACAATAAACTTCTAGACTTTATTCCTGTTTTCTACATCTTTTTTTTGAATTCCAAATTTAGAACTTTTAGATAATTGACTAGTATCATGTCCAATGACAAAATGAAAGTAACACATCATTTTGTATCGTTGTGTTTACTAAAAAAGGAAAAGAGAAATTGAAACCAACTTACTTTGAAAAATAAACATATAAGATACTAAATTTACCTATATGAGATAGCGATTTTAGTTTTAGAATTATAGTTTAAAGTAGTAGATACAATAATGAAATGATCTCTTACAAAAAAAATAAAAAGTATTAAGAATTAGGTCAGTCGTGTAAGTATTTAAGATTTTAAATTTGAGGATTAAGATGTTATTATTATTTACGTAGATTGGGTTGGGTTAGACCGGTTTATCATAATTAATCCAACCTAACCCAATTATTATTTGGGTTAAAAAAAATTGAACCAATTAATCCAAAAAAACTACTCAACTCATCAAAATTAGATTGGGTTGGATGGAATCCATTGGGTTAAATTGAGTTTACCCACCCTTAATACTAAAACTAATTTACATTAGTTCTTATGAAGTTACTTTTGATTTAAATAAGGAATTGTGGGGCCAGCAGCCTTGGTCCCTTGCCCTTTGTTTGTGCTGATGTTATATGTTAGAAATTTGAGAATTCATGAATAATTAAAAATATTGAGAAAAAAATTAACTACGACGACGTCGACAATAATAATAATTTTAAATTGGTCTCTAAAAGTTTGGGCGGAGCCAGGATAAAAATATTGGGGCCAAAATTTTATAGGAAAGAAAAAATTTTAATGGTTAAAGCTGAAAAAATAAATTTAATTATTGACTTAAACTGTTAAAACATTACACTTACAATGACAAAATCATTAAAAAAAAAAAAACTCTATTTTAAATGCCAAATTTGTAAATCTATCATACTTATAGTAATATATAACTATTTAGTTTTTTTAAGAGTAGCAAAAGCCATGGCATCTGCTAGTTTCAGGACAGCTCTGCCCCTGTTAAGTGTCCACAAGAGACTCAAATAATCAAACTCCTAAGTTGAAAGAAAGATAGTTTGATATTAAAAGTGTTTTGTTTCCATTAAAAGTAACCATATTTATTAAACTAAAATATCGTGATTTTGAGAATTTCATACATTTTGTGAATCATCCTTTGTTAAGTAATAAGTAGTGGATGCCTTTCACACCTTATTTTAAAAAATAAGCGTCCCAATCTCTTGATATATTCGGAGTATTTTTTTTTTTTTTTTGGGAATTCTACATGGATTTCAATTAAGAATTTACACTGTAAATTGTTTTTATTATTACCAAAAATGCAACTGTACTGGCTCAAGAGTCAAGAAAATGATTGCGTGATTGGTAACAATGGAGATTATTGTTAGAAAAATATAGATAAATGAGAAAAAGATATACAGTGACGTATGATTTTGAATATATGAATTAAAATTGAGTGGAATATTGAATACAAATAATTCAAATTTGTATAATTCAACACGACAACTCGACAGGGGAGATCGCATGATTCTTCTAGTATTTTTTCCCCTTGTGCGAGTGAAAAGGATGGAAATTAATGTAATGTATCTGGCTAATTTCACATAAAATTCTTCCCTTCAACATTATCCATTACGAACAAACCAAAAGTTCGGGCAAATTGGCCATAGCAATAGGGAATCCAATGCTTAAATTTTGACTTCACATTGGATGTTCCGGTGCAAGAAAATATAAGAGTTCGGGCATCAAAATGTAATTATCTAAAAAATATATAAACACGAAATATTATTTAGTTGTGTATGTACATAACTTCTCATGTGTGTTTGCCTAAATGTAAACTTTTGTATGAATTACACTATATGCTTAGGCGGATCCGGTGGAGACCTAAGAGGGGTTTTAGCCCCTTCTAACCCATTATTTTTTCTTTCCAATATACCCTAATCCCCTTTTGAAAAATTAAATAAAAAGAATTTGAACATATTTTTCATATAACAAAAATGTTTGTAGTTTAGAACTAAAAGTGTTTTATAGTTATTTTAAAGACTTAATTCAAATCTCAATAGCCTTATAATTTTGGTTCTCAAAAACTTAAATTCTTTTATTTTCTCTTAAATTTTTAAAAATAATAGTAATAAATTATTTATTTTAAATGTTGGACCTCATTGTGAACATTAAAAAAAAGTACCTCAAATTAAATTAAATTAAATTTTTTTTGAAATAATCCCTTAATTTAAGTGTCTGAGTCTACCACTAACCATATGGTGTTATAATATTTTTGTTCTTTAGGCATCTACACTAGAGAATATTATATATATAGAGAGAGAGAGAGTCTGTCTTTCTCTAATTATGACTTTTTTATATATATATTTTTATATTGGAGATTGTATTTTTTTGTCAGCTAGTGACATTCTTATTTTGTTAAAATGAGAATATCTTTATTATAGAATTATTATTATTTTTTATTATCTGGTGAAGATTCCCACATTACATTATTATACACATATGGTGTAAAAACCTTACCACACTTTACCTCATTGGAAAATTTTATATATGCGTGTCTGTGTGTACGGGATATCAAATAATATCATAAATGGTCATTGTAATTGACTTCAGCACGCATTAAAGTTAACATATAGTACGTCGACCGATCATCATGCGACATACAGTACAAGTTTTTATTTTCTACGTGGCTCTTTCTTTTTCTTTTTTTGTTCCTTTTTTGGGTTTACATATCAACGTAACGTAAAGTTGCTTGTTGAAATTATATGGTGCGCCGTATGGTCCTTATCAACTTCGATTTAACTTCCTTACATAGTCAATATCTTGCCCGACCTAACTCGTTGAGAAATTTATACGTGATCGCAATTTTCATGCATAAAACCAGAGGTTTTAGATTCTTGGACTTTTATTCCCTTATCCTCACCGCCTATATATATGTAAAGTCTAAGTCAATATTCTATTTGGTTTGGCTATTGCTTGGTAGCTGTAGTGCTGTACGTCTTTGCGATCATTCATTAATCTTCTATCTCCTCGATCCCTCTCTCAAAATTAAATTCTCTGTAATACTACAAACGCATTGTAACTGCAGCGTAGGGTCCTCACAAATTATCAAGAAGGTGGGGGTGCTCATTTTGGTGGATCACAATACTACGTAATGGGAAATACCAACGTTGTTCAGGCCGTAAAAGGGTATTTAGTTTGTTGTTTCTTAATTTGTTAATTGATAGACCAGATGTTTGTTCTCTGCTTCCATATGAAGTAAATATTGTTTTAATGTTGGGAAAGTTGCAGGAGAGGATTCAAGTTCAATAGAAAAATGGATTCTATTTGCAGCAACGTAATTGCTCGCGAAGGAATACAGACTGTAGCGGTCGAGAATCATTGCAACTTTTCAAGAAACTCAGACCTCTGCATTTGCGTAGTGACTTGGAACATGAATGGACAGGTATGTCTAATTAGTGTAATATGCACATCGGTGATTAATGTTGTCATAAGTAAGGGTCTTTACAGATATTTACCTCAATTCTATGTGATATTTACTTTTAGCCCCTTACTTATTATGTTATTTCTATTGTCTTACCCGTAAGTTTGTTGCATCGCTATTATGATCCCTTGTTGAACCAAAATTCTGGTTCGGTCATGAAGCATGGTTTGCAATAATGCCCTTTTACGTGAAGGTTTCTTATGAAGATTTGGTGGAGTTGATTGGAAGCAACCGCAAGTTTGATCTGCTGATAGTTGGGTTGCAAGAGGTGCCTCGAAACAACATCGCAAGACTGTTGAAGAGAGCTGTCGCTGAGACTCACGAGTAAAATTCCAACCCGATCTTCTCCTCTTTACTTAATTTATTTGTTAAGCGTACACATTTGTTCCTCATAATTCATCTTTTCAGCTTATTAATTGTCCTTTTTTATATTGGAGCGTTCAAGAGCAAGCAGTACTGCTCTTTCTCACCAAAAAGCTAAAATAAAAAACAATGGTAGCTAGTACTGTTCGTGGAGTGCAGAGAATTGCATGCGTGTTATTCCATTAATTTGAACATGCATAAAGCTACTAGATATATAAAGTCGGATACTAATTTAATTAGTTTGAACAATTTTATCACCATAATTTGCTTTTAGTTTGTTGCATCCTCTATTAGTACTCGGAGATGCTGGTTACTAATTATTTATTTTCAACGTGAAGCCTCTTCGCAAAAGCCATCATGCAATCGCTGCAGTTATTTGTTTTTGGGCCTAGGAACTCAGTGCCGTTAGTCAAAGGTATTCCATCCTCTCTTCTTCTTTGCATTGTATGCGAATGGCCAATTAGGTATTCAATAATTTAAAAATTGATATTGTCCGTAAGGGTAATAGTAGGGTGATTAAAACGACATCTTTTCATTTTATCATTCATATTTTATCAGAAAAAAAAATAAATCATGACTGATAATAGGAGTCAGGATCTCATTTACGTCACTTTGTTATTGTTTTTATAGGTGAATATTTTTAACACAAACATACGCATATTTATATATGATAAAAAATAAAATTAGAGCAAACGTATCACGATGTAATGATAATGTGAGAATAATTAAGTGGATTTAATGGAAAAAAAGCATAGATATTTTTATATGACTTTGAAAAATACAAGAAATAAGAATTAATTGGATAATTAGCTTAAATCTTAGGGACTAAAAAATGCATTTAGCCGTGAGATTAATTAAATTCAGTTGTTGATAAATTTTACAAAATAAATTCTGATTTTTGTAATTTTTGTTTGAAGAATTAAAATTAGACAAGTATTCCGTTGGAGGGTTTGGCGGATTCATTGGGAGAAAGAAAGGAGCGGTGGCAATCCGTATTAATTACAAAGGCATTACGATGGTGTTTATCTCTTGCCATCTCTCAGGTACCCAAATTTCTTCATTTAATTTCCTTGTCAAGTTTCGGAGCAAATCTTAATTTGCCTATACACCGAAGCTAATAAAATCACATTAAATTATCGATTATATATGTTGCCTGCATGCATGACAGCACATGCTCGTAATGTAGAAGAGAGAAATTCCGAGTGCAGGCACATATTGCACTCACTTTTCTCCAAGAATCAGAACCCTTATGCTGAGCCTGCCCAGATAACTGTTTGGTTGGGAGACCTCAACTACCGGATACAAGGGCTCAATACACACCCTGTCAGAAATATAATACACAAAGATCTTCAAAAGGTAATAATTACCTAGCTACTCACTTATTAGTTAATGATTAATTAGACAAATGTAACAATAATAATGATAATAATCTCATTAGTCGTTAGATGATTGGTCACCATCAATTGTAATTCGAATTGCCAATACTGCAGCTGCTTACCAGCAAAGATCAGCTGTTACAAGAGGCAGAAAGAGGGCAAATCTTCAATGGATATTGCGAGGGCTCACTCACTTTCAAACCAACATACAAGTACAATATTGGAAGCAGCGACTACGATACTAGTTACAAGGTCTCTCTCTCTCTCTCTCTCTCTCTCTCTCTCTCTATATATATATATATATATACACACACACACACATTACCTCTCGTCTCATAATTAATTAACTAATAGTTACGTTTTTAGTGACACACACACACACACACAATGGATGGATAATTTAATTAATTGTTTCTTGCTTGATTAATAATTAGGTACGAGTTCCATCTTGGACGGACAGGATCTTGTTCAAAATAGACGACCCCGACAAAATCAATGCGGCGTTACACAGTTATGAATCCATTGATGACATTTACAGTTCAGATCATAAGCCAGTGAAAGCTCACCTCTGCTTAACAGTTAACAAACACTCATCAATTACCTATAGATGATCTTCATTAGTTGCCAACAATCGTTCATTAACGTTCGTTAGATGGAGCAGCATTATCAGTACCCTGCATTAAAATTTCAAGCGCGCTGCGCTAGATGCTAGCTGATGGCCTTGTGCAGTTTTTCCGTAGCGTAAAATCATCAATTGGTTTATTCAACAGCTTGTACATCGTTTCCAATGCCTCTGATTGGTGCATTTTATAATTTGTCTTGTCTCTCGTGGTTAGCACTACTCTTCCAACAACGTGTGTAGAAAGTACTTTCAAATACATTGAAGCATTTGTAGTTCCACCTAAGCAGTCGCTGTTGACAATTGACTGATTCAACATTCAAGTCATTTGTTTGTTTGTGATGTACATACACATATCTGCGCATGGCATTTTTAAACCAACACGTGACTGAATAGTGATGTCCGACGGGCTCGGCTTGGCCCACCGTGTGAATTGATTGGCTTGTGTAGTTGAGCCACATTTATTTGTCGTGCCATTTTACACAACGTCCAAAAATTGAATTGATCTACTAGTTATCTAATTTGAGTCTAGAAATTTATATATTAATTCACAATTGCACGTTTCCAACATGATTTTACATAAAAAAATCTATTGGCCGATTATAAATAACAAAACAAAACATAACGACAAGATCTGTTCATTGATGAGGAACATAGCCATATCTATTAGAAGAAAGAAAAATGCCATTTCAAGATCCTTGCCTTTCCCTTTTCCTTTTCCTTTTACTAGCTGGTGGAATTGTAATCTTGACGAAAGCGGATAGAACTTTTAAACTAGTTCGTGTAGATTTCACTTTTCTTTTTGTAGACTTTGACACGATCAATACTTAAACATTTCAAGTTCCAATTTTTATTCATTAAATGATCGAGCGCAAGGCGCAGCATTGAAACTTTTTGAATCTATTTTGCTTACTTTCACAGTTTTACTTTAAGCGGTTAAGCCTCGCCACGTCAAGTCGCTTCAACTGAACAAGTAAAGCCAGCTAGCATTCCGCCAAAAAAAAAAAAAAAAATCACTTTCGTCTCTCTTTACGCTTTCTTCAGGGATCCATTTTTGGGGTCTTCTTGTTCTAATTAAGAGGACCCCACATACCTTTTAAATTAGAGCAAAATTAGTCAAAAAAACCCATTGTGGATTTGATGATTATGATTCAATCCCTTTTTGGGCTATGATTTATAATATAAATCCAAATATATCTATTGGTTTTTCATACGTCTTTGAATTTGCTTGCAATTCAAGTACTCCTCCATAGACTTGGCGTATTTGTTTTCCATTTTATTGTGCCAATTTTCGATTTTCAAATATAGATTCTGGGTTCTGGTTAAAAGGGTGTCTCTCGTTTCTTCGTTTTTTAAGTTAATTATCAGGCAAAAGAGAGATAAGGATATAAAGGGTGATTGTGAAAAATAAGAAAAATTTAAGTTTTGATCTTTATCTGATCCGGGTGTTTTCTGCTTCCTGCTTCTGCCATTTGTTGCTGCCCAAGGGTTCTTGATTTGTCAGAGGGTGAGTCAGTTTTCCACTAATTTGATTCTTAAAACTTTTCTCTCCAGAAGCTGTAAGAAAACATATGTCTTGAAATTTGTTTGGGGCATAGTGACCTGGAAGTGGAAGAATCTCCTTTGTCTCTCAATCTCTTATATAATCTCGAACTGAGGAGTGCTTTTGATGTTTTTCTAACTTTGTTTCCAGCTGAAACATCACAATGCCTGGTCGGTGATATATTTTGCTGCTTGTTATGCTTACCCAAAGCGTAATGCAGTGGATGGCGTTGCTTCAATGCCGCAATTAAGAGTGCATGTGATGAATGTGAGATTTGGTTTGCTGACATATTGGGAAATTATACTCTAGATATGAGAATTTTAACTAAAATTTGACATTCATTTCATAAATATGGTTTTGGCTTTATTGGCTTGCTGCTGTTCTTTTTTCTCTTTTGGTCTTCATTCCTTAATTATTATTTGTTATGTTATTTAATTTTTGATTCCTCCATGTGAGTGTTGAAAATGGGAAAAAATACTTGGAAGTCTCTCTTGCCCTTTTGTCTCATTAATTATGCTATTCTTCAGTCTTTAAAAGTTGGAAAATGGGTGATAGTTTTTTCATATTTGTAGGGCATTGTGTTCTTATTTATTGACTGCCTTATATGTAGGAAAAATCTTCATTGACTATGAGCGAATAACATTATGCATTATGGGTTGGCTAAGCAAAATATTTAAAGGCTCTAGCCACAGCATTACAGAAGGCCATTCTCATAGAAATTATGGAGAGGATCCACATTGCTATGCTCCTTCAACTTCAGGGGTAATTAAACGTATTCCTACTTTTTCATATCTCTCCTGTTCTCGTATTTCATTAATCTTATATGCTTGGGTTAGATTGTCTTCTCTCATTGTGCTTGTTGATGCTACTTTGATCTAGTCATAGATCGTAATTGTGTTGGCTAAAGAAGATCAGCAATCATCCTTTATGCTCTTCATTGATATATATTTTTGGAAACCTTGAATGAAGGATTTGCCGTTAGAGCAGGAGAATGAAGATATTGATCGTGCCATTGCACTCTCTCTCTTAGAAGAGAATCAAAAAGGGGAAAATGTGATTGGTAAGTGATTAGAATATTTTATTGCTGCAGAATATAGTAAAACTTCATCTGTGGCACATGGCACTGTTTTGTAAAGAATGGAGAGATCCTAAAAGAAATCAGTTATTTCATGCAAATACTCTACGCTAATTTGTTTAAAATTTCCCTTTGCTGCAGCTGTCTCTCTTGCTTTCTCTGCACATGGATTTTTATTCATAGATTTAGTTTTGTCTACTACTTTTTTCTTTCATCACTGCTTTCGTAAATGACATAAAATGGAAAAGAAATCTATCCACAACCTTGAGTTTGGCAAGATCCAAAAAACCCCAAATCTCTTTTATTACCAACTAGTAGCCACAAGTTTTTGTCTACTATCTATTTATTACATTTCAGATAGGAGTACAATTTGATTTATTAAGTTTCTTAATATCCTGGATAGATAAGGAATCTCAAGTAGAAGAAGATGAACAACTTGCTAGAGCTATACAAGAAAGCTTGAACCTTGAATCTCCACCTAGACAAGGAAATGCACATACATATCAACATTTTCCAGTCATCCAGTTTCCAGAGGGATACAGGTATATATGAGTTATACATATCAATTAATGTGCATCAACTGTACCTAACTTAAGAGCTGCATTTTGTCATATCATAAATTTGCTTGTGGAGCTCCATTTCTCTTTTTCAGTTTGACTGATGTCTCCTTTGGGCACTATGCTTGAGCAATATCATCATTTTTGTTTAGGATCTGTGCTGGTTGCAACAATGAGATCGGTCATGGACGGTTTCTGAATTGCCTTGATGTATTTTGGCATCCCGAATGCTTTTGTTGCCATGCCTGTCATCAGCCAATTACTGATATTGAGGTGAAATTTTGACTTTTTAATGGCTTCTTAAATATTCCATTTTTCTTTTCTTTTTTTAAGTTTCTGCTGTCTTGCCTGACACTTGTTTTCCCATTTGTGGTGTTTCCTGTTAGGTCTGTAGTTGTGGGTGATGTTTACCATCTAACATTACTTGCATTCTTTCTCATGTAGTTCTCTACGTCCGAGAATCGTCCTTATCATAAATCTTGCTACAGGGAGCACTATCATCCCAAATGTGATGTATGCAAGCATTTTGTAAGTTTGTCTCAGTCTTGAGATTAAATTCTTTTCAGTGGTTCTCTGGTCTTCACCTATGTGCCTTATATTCAACTTTGCTGGATATATATATATTTTTTGGAGATGTTAATTCTGAAGTTAGATGCACTAGTCTTTGTATTTTAGTTATGTCTCTCATCATCGTTAGTGTTGTCCTTTTGGAATATATACTTTCTTGACAGATTCCATCAAATCACGGAGGTCTTATTGAGTATAGGGCTCATCCCTTTTGGGTCCAGAAATACTGCCCTTGTCATGAACATGATGGTACTCCACGGTGCTGCAGTTGTGAGCGAATGGAGGTCAGTCTAAGTGAAATAATTGTATTTTCATTCAATAAAGGTTCTTTAATTATTGCTAGGACAACATGTGAACTGTGTGTTTTCTGACGGAAAATTGTTGGAATGAAAAATCTATACATAAAATGCAGCCACAGGACACAGCATATGTTGCGCTGGATGATGGACGGAAGCTTTGCCTAGAGTGTCTGGACTCTGCAATCATGGATACCAATGAATGCCAGCCACTTTATCTTGATATACAAGAATTTTATGAAAGTATACATATGAAACTGGAGCAGCAAATTCCACTACTCTTGGTTGAAAGACAAGCACTAAATGAAGCGAGAGATGGAGAAAAAAATGTAAGGAGAAAAAGTTCAAAAACCATCTCATAATCCTTGAATGATAATCATATCGTACATTGATGATACTATATGTGCTCAATCACAACTCATACCTGTTTAAGCGCTTTAAAAGTGGCCATGCTTGTTGACTTATAAACCCTGTTAAAGATATTGTGAATTACTCTTCTTTTACTTGGCTATTACAAAGTCGATAATTCCTATGCTAGTTTATTGCTTTACATTTATTCTACATGCCTTACATTGCCAACAGAAGTGATTTATGGTGATTTGGTAAAGTCTGAGAAACAAACATATGCTGATATCTCCCTGCATGTAAACTCGGGGACACTATCAGATGAAACAATTTGTCCTGGAGAAATAACTTGTCTTTTCTCATATATAATTTTAGATATCTAATTTATTAACCTCTTCTAGAATTTTACAATTGATTTCTATTATTATGTTGTCTTGGTCAGGGCTATTATCACATGCCGGAGACCAGAGGACTCTGCCTTTCTGAGGAGCAGACTGTCACAACTGTAAGAGTTTTTTGAAATTTTTTTTCTTTTTTTATCACAGACTGTTGGAGCCTTCTTCGTAGTTTGTTTATGGACCAGAGATTTATACTGCACTGAACTTGATAATCTTCAGGTTCTATGGCGGCCAAGGTTTGGGCCAGGAAACCAAGCCAGGAACATAATAACAGAGCCCTACAAACTGACGCGACGCTGTGATGTGACTGCAATTCTCATACTGTATGGCCTTCCTAGGTTTGTAATTTACCTCACTTTGTCGAATGTTTGTACTGGAAGATAGGTAACCTGTAATGATCAAGGAGAAACAAACAGTTAAGAACTATTAAAAATGAATATTTAATGTTTTATGAGAGGATCATTTAATGCTAATCAACTATCAAAAGCTATTAGAATAAAAAAGGAAAAAATGATTGAGAAAATAAAGCAAGAAATCAATCATAATTACATTGAGCATACGAAATATGCACACATATGAATGTAGTATATGTAAAATTACTTTTGTCTCCTGAGATGGGGTGGAAAAATGAGTTCTGCTTAGAAGTATATGGGCAGACGCATAAAAGGGAATACCAAAACCTTGGAGGGTTGTGATGGCAAAGAATAGTTTGGCTGAGGGAGATAATGGGGGATTCATATACATGAAATTAAGTGAGCCTAGAAAAATGAGAAGGAGCTTCTATTGGTTGACTTTTTATTTTTTTGGCATCATCATGCATCCATGAGGGTTGTACATGCCTAAAAGAGAGATGGAGTTTTAAGACCCTACTTTATATATAATTCTAATAGAAACTGGCTCACACATGCATTTCAATCTAATTGTTGCTATGAAGTGAAAACTAACTTGAGACAGCTATCATATGCTTCGTTCGTTTGTTTGTATTTCCTAGCATATATTTTGGAAGAAATTGTTTTGACCTTGCTGTGTTGGACTTGCAATTTGTTGATATGATGTATTGGTTTTGCAATTGTACCTATCGGTTGAACGTTTAATATTCAATTTCCCCACACAGATTACTTACTGGCACAATCCTAGCTCATGAGATGATGCATGGTTGGATGCGACTTCAAGGTGCCTTCTATCTCTTCCCATGAAATTCCGATATTTGTTTCTGTTTACATTAGTATTTTAAAAAATGATCTCTTTTAAATAATATTTTAGAGATTTTATGCCCCATATGATTCCTTCAATCAAATGTTAAATAAACATGAAAACCTCAGATGTTCTTGAGATGCTGATGTATGCCATGTCTTTGTAAGGCTTCCGAACTCTCAGCCCAGATGTTGAAGAAGGTATTTGTCAGGTTATAGCACACTGGTGGTTAATTTCTCAGATCAAGTCCAGCAAAAAGGTCACATCAACCTCCTCATCCTCTGCCGCTGGAACATCAAAGAAGGGGACAGGACCTAAATTCGATAAAAAACTAGGGGAGTTTTTTAAACACCAGATTGAAACGGATGCTTCACCAGTGTATGGGGATGGATTCAGAGCTGGTCAGCATGCAGTACAAAAGTATGGCCTTGGGAGGACCCTTGATCATATCCGCATGACTGGTAGATTTCCATACTGAAGTATTGAACCCCAAATTCTTCCAATGCACTGAGTTAAAAGCTTGGCCCTTCCTATTTGAGCATGAGGTTAAAGCAAAAAGGACTAAGCTCTTCATAGAGTAGCTTCTAAGAATTGACTAAGAATTGATAATTTTTGTTTCCTTTGGTCGTGTTGCCATCGGATGCTAACATTAATGTTAATGGGTTACAAGTTCGATCGGTAATTACGTTTTACTAGTCATCTTATCCCCTTCATGATGAAAAATTAAGATAGTTGTGGGCACATACTTCATGATGAATGCCGCATTATTTGGAATAAATTTTTTAATAATAAATTCAGGATGCGTAGTATTATTTTAATAAAAATTATTATGTGAGCACATGTAAAAGTTATTTACTTTCTTAAGTTATTTCATAATGAGTCCTGCTATTTACCCCGGGTCAAATCCCGGGTCAAACCCCGAAACTAAGTGAAACGACGCCGTTTTCTCTTTTTTTTTTTTGTTTTCATTCTATCTAAAACGACGCCGTTTAGTTAGAAAAAGATTACCTCTTATTTCCTTTCTTCATCCTGGCACTATGAGATGAGATTGATTGTTTTTTTTCTTCTTCATTTTTTCTCCGGTATGCCACTCCGTGAGCAAGCAAGGAGTGAGAGAATAAAGTGGGCTGTGGTGATGTTAGAATTTGCACCTATTTGTATCTATTTAGTGAGTAGCCTGCTAGTTTTTTTGATCTTACGTTGTTTTGGTTCCATGGGTTTGAGAATTTCTCTACTGTTCGTCACTCTGGTTTTGCTTTTTTATTGGCTTTGTGAAACACTTTAAATTGGATCGTATTTCGTTTGGCTTTTCTCCAAAGTAGGACTCCAATTTTGGGTGTGCGTCCTCTGCCAGTTATGCATAAAACTGGGCTTTGGTGGGGGTCTGATCTTCGCCCTTGGGTTTAAAAGTGTGATGGCTGTCGGTGTTGGTGGTGTCGATGGTTGAGAAATAGAAGGAGAATGGCTGTGAGACGAAAAGGAAGAGAAAGCAATTTGGGGCTGCATTAACCAAGCTAAATCGATTTGGGGTTGTACAGTTTGTCAAATGTCTTCTTAGGCATATAAGTAGGAGCTCTTCCATGCCAACATAGCTATTTACAGGACATCATATTCAACCTCCAGAACTACTCATGGCGGAAGCTTACCAGATTGGGGAGGTCCCTTGATTGAAGTCTCTTAATGTCATTAGCAGTCACCTTACATGACTCCAAAGTCAGTGATCTTAAATTCTTCAGTGGCTTCAGGTGACATAATCCTGCACTTGTTATCTGGGAATTTGAAACATTCAAAGAGACCAACCCTGTTAATCCTGTATTTGCAAGAACAGAAGTTACGACAACAAGGTTAAAAGATCCCCACAATATATGTGAGTATATCAAAAAACGACGTCGTTTTAGGGAGAATGAAAGAAAAAAAAAATAGATGAAATGACGTCGTTTGTTAATTTCGGGGTTTGACCCGGGATTTGACTCGGGGTAAGTAGCATTTTCCTTTCATAATAGGTTTTAGAATAAAATTAATTAGTGGGCATTTGTCAAATATAACAAAGAAGTCAAAATATCACAACTCATATGTTGAAGGCAACCGTTTTCAGGCCTTGTGGCCAATGAAGCCCACTAGTCAACCGAACTCGTAAGGCCCATAATAAACAAAAATCAGATTACTGGCTGCTACTGTACGGGGTGCTCATAACAGTATCCCAGACAGCAAACTCTGAATTTTCTCCCGCACGCACTCAGTTTGAAGTTGAATCAGCTCTTCACTTGAAAATGTAAACTCTTCCTATAGCTCTGAAAATTTTTAAAAATATATAAAATAAAAGCAAATGGGGTTTTGGTTTTCACGATATGACGTTGTTTCTTCATCAACAACATCATAATTATATCGCCTCCAAATCCAATGCCCAGGTACACTCCGTTCTTCACTCTTCACCTTCTCCCTCATCTCCCCCCGCCCCAATTTCTCCACGTGTCTCGTTCCCTCCACTGGAAGCCTCGCCACGAATACAGGCTATCCCGACCAGAATTGCTCGACCGCATCACTCGCCTCCTCGTCCTTGGCCGTTTCGACGCCGTCGACAACCTCTCTTTTGATTTCTCTGATGATCTCCTCGATTCTGTTCTCCACAAACTAAGACTAAACCCTGACGCTTCTTTGGGTTTTTTTCAATTAGCTTCAAAGCAACAAAAATTCAGACCAAATATCAAGTGTTATTGCAAGATTGTTCACATTTTGTCGCGTGCTCGAATGTTTGATGAAACCAGGGCGTTTTTGGACGAGTTAGTTGGCTTGTGTAAGAACAATTACGCGGGGTTTTTAATTTGGGATGAGCTTGTTAGGGCTTACAAGGAGTTTGCATTTTCTCCCACTGTCTTCGATATGATTTTGAAAATTTATGCTCAGAAAGGCATGTTAAAGAATGCATTGCATGTGTTTGATAATATGGGAAAGTATGGCTGCATCCCGAGTTTGAGGTCTTGTAATTGTTTGTTGAGTAATTTGGTTAAAAACGGTGAAGGTTATGTTGCATTACTTGTTTATGAGCAGATGATGAGGGTTGGGATTGTGCCTGATGTTTTTACGCGTTCAATTGTTGTTAATGCCTATTGTAAGGAGAAGAGCATGGAAAAAGCTTTGGACTTTGTGAAAGAAATGGAGAATTTAGGATTTGAACTGAATGTGGTAACCTATAATAGTTTGATTGATGGCTATGTTAGTTTGGGAGATCTTAAGGGTGCAAAAAGGGTGTTAGAGTGGACTTGTGAGAAGGGGATTTCAAGAACTGCAGTTACGTACACAACATTGACTAAGGGTTATTGCAAACAGCATAAGATGGAGGAAGCTGAGAACATGCTTCGAAGGATGAAGGAGGAAGATGATGTGATTGTCGATGAATATGCTTATGGGGTGTTGATAGATGGCTATTGTAAAGTAGGTAAAGTGGATGAAGCTATCAGGGTTCTCAATGAGATGTTAAAAACGGGGCTGGAGATGAATTTGCTAATTTGTAACTCGTTGATTAATGGCTATTGTAAACTTGGTCAAGTTTGTGAAGCAAAGCGAGTATTGAGGTGTATGGGAGATTGGAACTTAAGACCTGATTCATTTAGTTTTAATACACTTGTGGATGGGTACTGCAGAGAATGTGATATGACTGAAGCCTTTAGGCTTTGTGCTGAAATGCTTCGTCAGGGGATTGAACCTTCTGTTGTCACTTATAATACTCTTCTTAAGGGTTTGTGTCGTGTTGGTGATGTTGATGAGGCTCTGCACCTTTGGCTTATGATGTTGAAGAGGGGTGTGCACCCTAACGAGGTAGGATACTGTACTCTGCTTGATATTTTATTCAATAAGGGAGATTTTTATGGGGCTTTAAAACTGTGGAATAATATATTAGCTAAGGGATTTTACAAAAATACAATTACTTTCAATACGATGATTAAAGGATTATGCAAGATGGGCAAAATGACTGAAGCACAGAAGATTTTTGACAAGATGAAGGAACTGGGATGTTTGCCCAACATAATAACATATAGAACCTTGAGTGATGGTTATTGTAAAGTTGGAAACCTTGAAGAAGCTTTTAAGATTAAGAATTTGATGGAAAGGCGAGAAATTCTACCTTCCATGGAAAAGGAAGCAATTGTACCTTCCATTGATATGTATAATTATCTTATTAGTGTGGCTTTTAAGTCTAGAGAATTAACTAGTCTGGTCGATCTTCTTGCTGAAATGCAGACTATGGGGTTATACCCTAATATTGTGACTTATGGGGCCCTTATTAGTGGCTGGTGCGATGCAGGGATGTTAAATAAAGCTTTTAAAGCATATTTTGATATGATTGAGAAGGGATTTTCCCCGAATGTAGCTATTTGCAGCAAACTTGTCAGCACCCTGTGTAGGCTTGGTAAGATTGATGAAGCAAATATATTTTTGCAGAAGATGGTGGATTTTGATTTTGTTCCAGATCTCAAATATATGGCTTCCAGTGCTATTAATGTGGATGCTCAGAAAATTGCTATGTCCCTTGATGAAAGTGCCAGAAGTCTATGTGTACCTAACTATGTGGTGTACAATATTGTAATTGCTGGGATTTGCAAGTCCGGCAATGTTACTGATGCAAGAAGAATTTTCTCAGCTTTGTTGCTTACGGGTTTTAGTCCAGACAATTTTACATACAGTACGCTGATACATGGCTATGCAGCTGTTGGTGATATCAATGAAGCTTTCAACTTACGAGATGAGATGCTGAAAATAAATCTTGTCCCAAACATTGCCACATACAATTCTCTAGTGAGTGGTTTGTGTAACTCAGGCGAACTGGATCGAGCAAAGAGGCTTTTCTGCAAACTTCGTCAGAAAGGGTTAACTCCTACTGTTGTTACTTACAATATTTTGATTGATGGCTACTGTAAAGCTGGTAATATCCTACGAGCTTTAAGTTTCAAATGCAGAATGATGAAACAAGGGATTGCTCCTTCTGTTGTTACCTACTCTACCTTGATAAAAGCCCTTTGTGAGCAAGGAGATACTAAGGAATCTGCGAAGCTTTTAGATCAAATAGTGAAGTCAAGTTTAGATCAAACTCTTGACAGATACTCAAAGTTGGCTAGAGGTTATGTCGACTGTGGAAATTTAATGAAGATCTCCGAGCTTCACAGTATTTTCAGTTGTTTACCTTCTGGTTTTATGTTTGACGAACAAATGGAGTTAGAAGAGCCTCCTACTTTTCATGATGCCTATGAGGATTCTGAAGTAGCTTGCTGATGAGTGATCAGTAGAATGAGATGTTTAGGGGTAATTTCATTTGTGGTCATGATTTTGATATGGATCGTTGCCCTCGGTGTTTCAGACTCTATGATAGGAGGACCATGATTTGCCCTTGGTGTTTCAGACTCTATGATAGGACCATGATGTACATTTTCATTGATGCCCAAAAGACCTTACAATGTGCATGGGTAAAACAGATGTATTTGCTTCTACTTTGCAATATTGCCAAGTGGAGATAGTTCTTGTGCCGTGGGATCTCATTGGGCTCATATATTAGTTCTAGAATTTGGCTACTGATTATCTCAGAAAGCAGTCAGTCTGGAGGGTCCCTTGACTTGCTTTCTCAGAATTGCAACTGAAAGGAGTGTGGGGTACAAGCAAATTTTTGGCATGAACCCACTTGCGTTGTAGCTCTCATGCAAAGGTACAAACTGGCTTTCCTTTGAATGTATGCTTATACTGTTTGGATTCATCAAATATACTGCTTTCATAAGTGGCATTTTCCCTTGACTGCTGGTTTTATCTGCAGAATATTGAGGAGCAGGAATAATTTTCTTAAATGTGATAAAGTTGTAATTGGTGGGACTCAAGAATTTCTCATGGGGAGCTTCTCAGAGTGCTTTTTCAAGATTTTCCAAATTTGGTGCTTGATCAGCAGCATTCATGCCCAGATTAGTAAGTTCTGTCCGTATTGTGGTTTTACTCTTTGCCTTCACTTTTAGACTTTACCCAGTTTGGAAATATAGATCATTGGAAAAAAAAAAAAAGATGCCAATTGCAGACATTCATATGAAATGTTGATTCTGATGCTTAGTATGTTGCCTGTATTGAACTTTTAATTGGGCAGTTATGAGTAATAAAGGTCATCCTAATGAGAGAAGAAATCCATGGCCATTACAAGTCAATCTTGAACATCCATTGTGGATGCCTTGTTTTGACTCTCTTGTCTTTTTTGCCACTCTCTTTGCCAAGGTAGAAGTCCATGGATTGATAAACATTGGAGTTATTTGATGCTTACGATTGTACGGGATTGATGTGTTTCTGTCTGGTCCAGACTTTAACATGGTAGCATTCCATGCCATGGCTGTATACTGTGCATCATTGTAAAGTTCAGACATTCTCAACACTCTTCTCTAAATAATCCCAGTCCTACAGGTGTTGGTATCTTACATTTTCATTGTTTTCCGTTAGTATGATGATAGGA
This sequence comes from Citrus x clementina, assembly GCF_000493195.1. Taxonomy (NCBI): domain Eukaryota; kingdom Viridiplantae; phylum Streptophyta; class Magnoliopsida; order Sapindales; family Rutaceae; genus Citrus; species Citrus x clementina. Next base: position 40,723,870 of record NW_006262201.1, read on the forward strand.
ACTAATAAAACTGAGATGTTCATTTGATGAGTTAATTAAGCGTATATTTGGAGGGGATTTGCTGTGTCTCATTACTAATTTCTGCATTTTATTGAGATGTTGCAGTCATGTTCAAGGGTCTTCTTCTGCTGCAAAGGCTCTTGTATAACTCTCCATCACTAACAAAAGGATTATTCATTCATACATGCTGCCATTGGGGTTTCCTGAGTGTTGCCTCCTGATGATCTCTCTGGAAGCAAGTTAGCAAGAAAACATACTTCTGCTAATGACCGGATGCACTTACTGACGCTCGCTTCCATTGGAGTCAGTCTGACTGCCGTGTGTGTACCGAAGCAAAGTACCCCAATAGCTTTGTTTGGGAGTAGGGGAGTAAGGTGACCCTTTCTCTATTCTCCCATGTAGACTGAGAAGTGGTAGTGTACTTTCGGAGTGTGAGCATCAGTAACTAAGCACCGCTCTAAGGAAAGATGGGGTGGGGGTGTTTTCGTTTTTTCAGATTCACCTCATGTCATCTGATTCATTTGTAAATATAATTTTGCAGCCCATACTCAATGAGTTTTCGATCTTGGTGAATTGAGAAGAGGCGTATTCTGTTACGTTCAACAAATAAATGGTCATTTATAAGCTGCAGATTGTGACTTGTAAGATATGCCGAAAGTAAAGGACATGTATACCATTTGTATCAGGATTCAGTATGCATCATCTGATTCTGATGGAAACAACGAGTTTAGGATATCAGTTGGCATACCAGTTGGCATTCGTAACAGCATAAAGAAGGCATGCCCCATCTGGCTGGTGTTTTACTTCAAATTTCGGGGACCTCCATGCGAAATGAGAAAACAACAAAACAAAACAAACACTGTAATTTCGAACAAGAGAAAGACTACTCCAAATGACTGGTTGATTTTACCGGGAAAAATTATTAACCAGGACAAGCCGGTGGTCCTAGCTGCTGTGTCTGTGTGTGCTTCATGTCATTGTATTCTATGTAGTGAAGAAACTTTTTGTAGGCGGCGAGTACGACAAGTATTTATTGCTCATCCTCAAAAAGGAACATCGCTGAAACAACGTGCAAGTAATGTTGGACTGGATATGCGTCTGAGATTAATCCAACTCTCACCAAACAACATATTAACATAATTTTGGTGATCTTTGAGTTCATTCGTTCCTTCGCAAATTAAAGAGTAGACTGTAACCCATAAATGAGCTACTACCACAAATGGTCACATAATCCAAAAAAAAAAAAAAAAATCTCAAGAAAATGTTAATTACACACGTAACAGAAGTGGTCCTCTAGTCTAGCCACAGAATGCACAACAACAATATTCAAAATTGAATGAGTAACATGAGAAGCTCGTGTCCGACATATGCGGACGCAAAGGAAAAACAAAATATACCCATCAATATAAATATTGACACCATTGCTCTCACACGGTCTCTCCTCTACTCTGAAAGAAGATAGTGTCAAAATAATAATAATAATTAACAATAATAAACCATCCTGAAAATTTTCCTCATATCTTATGCGTTATCAATAATCAGTCTTTTTCTCTATTTCCCTTCAAGTTAACTTTTCCTACCAGACTTAAGCCAATGACATTTTTTATGCTTAAAGAAAAATGGAAGGAGCCTATAGCAGTCGGAATTAGATCAGTAATTGAAGAAGAGAAAAAAAAAAAAAAGTATTGAGACCTCATGGTGATGGTGTAAAAGATGATTCATGTATTGCTTCTACTTTTGTTGCGATTTGATTCCCAAGGAACGCGCTTCTCTTTTTCTTTTTTCTCTTTTTAAATATCTTCATACGATTATTTAAAAGTGTTTAATTAAAACTTACAAGTCTAACAAAATTTAAAAGAGTAGGAAAAGAAAGTAAGAGCAAGAATTTTTCTTTGGACAACTCAAGCATAAGCTGTCCATGACTCTTTTGACTTTGAGATTAATGTTTTATATTAGCCTGTCCGAATCTAGTTTGGTATTCCGCTCTCGTCGTCGCCTCAAACTCAAAAGGCCAATGGATCTTGCGCCCGCTGCATGCGTACGACTACTTTTTTACTTTCCGTTCATTTTTTTTTTTTAAAAAAAAAATTAAAATTAGATGAAAGCCTCCCCGTCGTCCATAGCGCAACACTACTCTCACATAAATTTTTTATACTAATAAAATTTATTTTGTTGTAAATCCTTATATTATTGATTTTTTTCCTTTTAAGTACTTCATATTCTTCAAAATTAACTTCTTATTTGACTTGAAGTTTTGCTTAAACAATTACATTAGTTATTATTAACTATAAAGATGAGCAATTAAAAATAATAGTAAAAAGTTTCATCACACAAACAAAAACAAAAATAATAATTTACATGTATCAAAAGTTAAAAAGTTGATTCTTCTACACAAATAAAAATTAAAAAGAATCGATGAAAGTAAGTACATTATTATTATTATTATTATTATTTATTATTTTGATACAGAAAGCAAGTACATCATTAGTACAACCGGAAATGGCATTACGGATTTAAGTTGTGGGGGCGTATAACAGTTAACAGGTGACAGACATCTCGATCTAGTCTACTAACCATCGCCCAAAGTCGTAGCGGACACCAATAAGAAGCTAAAGTGGGTCCCTTCTCAAATCACTCGCCGTATGCGTGCCACGCGTCACTCAGGGAATCCCATGTAAGCTGATCTCGATCGCTTTGGCGGGCTTCCCTCTACCGACACTTCCAAATTTCACTTTTTTTTTTTTCTTTGGGGGGATTCTGATATTAATATAAAAATGAAAGAAATTCTTACAGGGTGGCAAATTTGAAAGTTTGTTCTTCTAGTTGACAAAACGAGATAAGAGTCATGATAATTGGAAGCCACGATTTAACCAAACCAATCAATAATGTTCTTTCACCAGGGAAAATAATAATAATAAATAATGTAAAGTTTATATTGACATACAAAGCATATAAATATAATACACATTAATTCTTATTGGTTATATGAAGAGATCGTTATCAAATATATCCAAATCAATATGTATATATAATTGAAATATGTCGGAATTAATTAATCAGATTTAGAATTTTCTTTCAGAGGTTAATTATCGTGAGAACTAGCTGTCATTTATAGTAACGCTAGAATGATTGGGGCAGGCAAACAGCAGTTGTAGCCTGTCGTAATCATTTTGGGATTGACTTCATCATGAATACAGATTTCTACACTAAAACTGGCAATCTTGTTTACCTTAATTACCTTTAAAGTGATGAATCTTGCATAAATTGAATGCACATTAAGCAATTTCTGTTTTACTGGGAAGTGGGAACTCTAATTTTTAGAATCAGAAAGCAAGTGCACATGGTGGGGTTTGGTAGAATAAAGAATAGAATCGAATTATAATTGAATGTCGTGCAGATTCAACCCGGCAACAGCAATGAGAAATTATACACACACAGACATAAATATATATATATATATTGAAATTACACGTGTTTGTCTCATAATCATGTCGCGGGTGATAAATATTTTTTTTTTAAGGGAAACAATCAATATATATATATGTATATGCTTTTACTTAATTTTGGTTATATAAAGAGTCTAATCAGCTGGCCATTTGTCTTTCCAGCCGCATCTTCGCCATCCCGCAAAGCCAAAGCGCTGCCCAAATAAATGCAATAAAAGAAAGAATAACAATAATAATAAATCTGAACTGTAAATGTAAGATTCACATTATCACACACATTAAATTTATAGAAGAATCTCCGGCTTCTTCGTTCTCAAGCAATGAATTAGTAAATAAATAATTAGCTCCAAAATTGAAAATAACATTTCATTAGCAAAATGGTAACAAATATATATATATATATATATATATATATATATATAAAGACTGGAAATGTAATTACAAATTACGCATTCATGTTTTGATTTTTACTCAGTACAAAAAAGTACAAAAACAGAAGATTCATGAAGCCAGCAAGATAGATGACTCCGACACAAAATTATGGTACAATTCGATGGAGATGGAAAATCATGAATCCCATCGATTTCGTTTCGTTCATCTCCTGGAAATTATTGATGTTACAAACAATTTTAATTTGTAATTAATATTCACTTGATTAAAAATTGTATATTATTATACCCGCTGTATGTATAATCTACAATTACAAAGGCATGCATTCTGGGATCCCGTTGGGCTAGTGCTTCCATTAAGATCAATCCAAAGCGAACGGAGTGTGCAAGAGATCATAAGGAGCCCACAGCGCATCCAAAGGGCAGGGGCGGTTAGCATCGAGCCTCGCCCAAGGCTTGCCTTTGCCGCTCCAATGCAGGAGGCTGACTGGACCCGGATGCAAATCCCTACAAAGACCTCTGAAATTATCTCCGCCAAGGCCGTGCTGGTTCCAGCGATGATCAACCGGCGCTATGTTGCCTGCAAAGACCAACAAGAAGGGCGGCAACGAACCCAGCTCGTATATTCTCATCCTCTTCTGCAACTCCATCCATTCTTCAATCTTGGTCGTGTAATCCCCCGCCCTCCATCGATCAAGATCTATCACCATCACCCCCGTGTTGAAGTAGCACGCCTTCCTGTTCGCGAACGTCAGTGACAGTGCATGGTTTGACCAGAACGTTGGCGTAAAATACGATGTGAAATTCGCGTTGCAGTATTCTGGAGCTGCCAGCACCGAGCTGTTGCCCAGATCAGTAGCTGCCAGTTTCGCGATGTCGTCCACTAGCACTAAATCTGAGTCGAGGTAGACGACACGTCGCACGCAGAGAGGCAGGAGGTTGGCTAAGTAGCTCCGGGCGTAGTTTAGCGGGCAGTCGAGGGCCGACCGGATGGACGTGGAGATGAGACCCGACACTGATGAGTCGTCGAAAGGGTGGACTCGGAACTTCAGGTAAGGGAAGGAGGTGGAGATTGTGGCGCGTAGGAGTGACGCGTTGGCCTTGGCCGAGGTGACGAAATGGAAGGCGATGTTCTGAGGGCAGGAGGAGTGTTGGAGTACTGAGAGGATTGCCGCCATGGAGCCACGGATGTATGCACTGTCCAGGGTCATTGCCACGTGGACTGCCTCGTCCGAACAAAAAATGTGCTCTTCCCCTTCGTCTAGTTCGAATTCAATGCTGCTGATGGAGGGGCAGTCCGGCGAGTTGTAGAATTGTGGCGCTTCTTTGAATCGTTGACTGATTGTGGTGGTAGCATTGGCTGTGGTTGCCAGCCCCAAAACGAGAGCGATCAGCCAGAGGATGAACAAACATTGACGAAGAGGCATAGCTGATAGTGTGTGTGATTGTGAAGGTTTTAATTTTGAAAGAATTTATGAGGGAGAGATGTTGGGTGTTATTGACAGAGCTTATAAAGTTGAAAACACGGTTTTGAAACCCCCCCCCCCCCCCCTTTTTTTTTGTTTTTTTAAGGAAATAAAATAGAAAGGTGGCTGGGCTTAATGTAGAGCTTGGTCAAGAATTTTCTCAAAGGAAGCTCGACGAATTCACATTTGGTTATGAGTCCTGTAAGGTCCTACATCTCTATCTATCTTCCTTTTAAGTAATAATTTCTTAATTATACAAAATTCAGATTGAACAATATATACACGAGAATTAATGTGATGGAAGGCTTGTCTTTTATTAAATGAAATTATAATATTCGAGATATTTTCTTTTTCAAGCTAGTGGTGAATAACTTTTGAGGTAAATAATTGACGGTTCAATTAAAGTTGTTCCATTTTCCTATGTCACGCCATATGAAAATTACAAACTTTTCAGCTCCGGAGATATACTGCCAAAGCCATAGCTTTCCCTGATGTTGTTACTTATTAAAAAATTGGGGGGAAACTCGTTATGGAAATTGAAATATACCCCATCAATGAAATGGAGAAATGACTTGAAAATGAGGGTTGCTTCATTTTTGCTGAAGAAAACTGAGACAGTGAAGTGCTGGAGGTCGCCTTTCTTCATGTTGGTTATAACCTATATTGTATAAGTATAACCCACCCTCTAAATAAATAAATAAATAAATAAAAAAGCCAAAAAAAGAAGGAAATTGTGGTTCCGCAAGCTGTGAAGCTGCAATTGATTAATTTGAAAGGAAAATAATTATTCAAATATAACATTTTTGGGTGATGCTTCATTATCATGTAGCATTTTTTTTTTTTTCTTCTTTCTCTCTTCTACACACGTTGAACTACCACGCACGGGGAAAACAATGCTCGAGCAACCAAATAATCATGCTTTACGACCAAGTTTGCTCTCACGCACATGTATAATAATTAATCAGCTTAAATTAAATGAATTCTGGCTAAAGGCCACTCAAATGCCTTGTTATTACCAACAACTACAAGACGTAATAGAGGGTATGACGACGTAGGAAAATTCAACTATGAGTGCTGTATTTTTGTTCACTTTCACGAATTAATTAGAGCTGGCTTTGTGCGTAAATCCTCAGAGTAAACAGCTATAGCAGTCAGAAAGGTACCAATCTCGGATAGACTAACCTACGTTTTGGTCTTCGCTTGTTGGTAACATTTATATATCTGTGCAGTGTGCTGATTACGTAATTATATAGCCAAAAAAAAAAAAAATTTCCTGCCGATCATAAAGTAATTAAATAGTCCATTCGACTAAGTCCGCTTCAATGAAATAAATATTGATTTGACTTTGTGAGTACGAAACTCTAACCAAATACTTCTCCGGAGAATGACCCCATCCGCAATAAAATATCAATCTCCAATATTCCTTCTCTACTCGGGAGTTTCCAATAAATTGTATTCTTCTTTTCATCATTATCGGAGAGATTTATTTCCAGGACCAGCTACCTACTTACAATTTTACATGACTTCATAATTTTAGCCCTTGTCTTGCCTGGCTATTAATAAATGTACCAGTGTGTGTGTGTGTGTGTGTGTGTGTGTGTGTGTGTGTGTGTGTGTGTGTATGTATTAGTATGCAAGTTGTAGAACCCATGACTGTCATAACTCACTGCAGCAATGAGGGACAGTGAGAACCAAGAAGATGCATATAGCAAGCAAAATAAGAACTAGTGCCAGGTACAATGTTAGCAAACCAAATCCTAAAACACTCATTGCAACTCATGGGATTGAAAGAGATGATGATGAGGAGTTCTTTTTTATCTTCACTATTATTTGGCGTTATGACAAATTCAAGGGCATTGTAGATGCAGTAAGATGTTAATGAGTAACGTTGACAGTTTCTACAGGCACCGACACGGACACCTGACCCACAATCTCAACGCGCGTGGGTCATGATGAGTGCCCCAAAAGTCAAGCTACATCAACCCCGCACATGCCCATGATCCTTGATCCTTGTCGACGAGTACGTACGTACACGTCGGTGCCCTGCCCTGCTCACTGCTCGGTGCAATTTACTCTGTCAGCTATTTATTTATTACGTTCATAAATTTTAAGTACTTGTAATGTAGTAGGGTTGATTCTAACGACTACTAGTCATAGGCCGATTTCCTGGACTTTTACCCGTCGCTTTCGAAGAAGCTTCCGAAATTCCTCTCCTTCGTTTTATTTGACCGATCAGGTAGTCATCATTCCGTAAGTCTTAATCTTTTTGTTAATAATGTCATTTACTTTGTAAGCCTCCGTACCATTGGCATTCTTTAGGGGACGAGAGCTATTTGTACTCATTAAAATATTCTCTAAATCTATTTATTTTGTAAATCCATCGTTAAAATTTAAAAATTGATATTTTACTCCACAAACCCAACTAAATATCAAATATATCTTTAACAAGAGAAAAAAATTTCCTAATGTATTTACTAAATATACACATTAAAAATCATTAACATAGCTTATTAGAGTTTTCAGTTTAACTTAACAAAATTAAGCAGTTGGGATTGAATTTAAACAATTAATTATACAAACAAATATGCGTATAATACAAAATTTGAACAAATCAAATCAAAATTTGAAGAAATAGCCTTTTCTCTCTAGCCCCAATATATATATTATTTGTTGGAGGCTTGAAGCCATCGCGTTGCCGTGAGTTTTGTAATTAGCCATACATTATGAATTCCCTTGCCCTTAGAAAAGCTAAGACTCTCAATTAATTGGAAAATCAAAGATTTTACAACATAAAAATCTCATTCCAAAAGTTGGCTTTATTTGTACTGTGTATGGACATTCGTAAAAATATGAGAGAGAGAGAGAAAAGGAGTTTTAAAATGAGTGTGGAGAATAAAATATTTAATTTAATTGTATAATTCTGTCCCTAGTAGTAAATTCATTAATGGACATTATGAAGATACGGGTTAGAAGAGTATTTAATTAAATCCATTAAGTAGATTCATTTGATTTTCAAATAGCCCCACCTGTTTTAAGTGTTGTTGGAATATTTTAGGCTTCGCATGCTTTTCAAGACAATAACTAATTATATTCTTAACACATCAGTATTTTTTTTGTAAGAATCAATCTCTAAACTCTCCAAAGTCCAAAACAATAGCCTACACGAGTGTATATAGAATAATAAAGGAACTAATCTCACCAACTTTTTTTTTTTTTTCGCAAGGTAGGGAATTTAATCCCCTACCTCCCGGAAGACTCTTTAGCCAAGTAGTGGTGGATTCGATCCCCACAATCAGTGCCATTGAAGGTCCTTAAACCTCCACTCTTAAGATGCAAGAAAATTTGAAGTAGAGTAATCGAGAATAATACGTGATTTCTCTTGGATATTTTGGATTAAGCTCTTAATTCTGAAATTGATTAATTTGACTCGAATGTGTGCCGGCAAAAGACACTCTAACACTCAAGTAAGTATTTAGAGATTTTGAAGCTAAATTTATATCTGTATTTTGATCCTATTTATAGACTGAGAGATGAAAGATTGGAGGAAAAATACTATTTCATATTAGAATCCTCACCATTCATTCTTTTAGTTTGATTCGGGCCATTAAATTTAATAATTGTTTTATCCATATTCGAGCTCTCAATATGTGGTTATGTTAGTAACCACATGCTATTACTTATCAACTTTTTCGAATTGATTGTCATTTGTTTTTTTTTTTTTTTCTTGCTTTCTATGTGAATCATCCAATGATCATGAATCTCAAATATGGGTTTAAATGCAAGTTTCATGTGATATTGACTTGTAATCCAAAATTAATTCGAACTCGGTTATATCGTTCTTTAATACGAGATCAATATGAAATGCAAATGATTTTGAAATTAATAAGTTTTAAGGGACATGTGGTGCGGTGTAAGTGGTTATATTTTTTGATACCTACACTACTAAACTCATATGACCAATTAAATAAAACAACTTAAAAATCACGCCGTCAAGCATCCTTAAAGGCATATCTGACTAAATTATATATACTATATTGTGACATCTTTACTCTTTATTATTTAGAAAATTCCTTTTATCCGGAACACCAAATTCGTTTTAATAAATGTAAAAGAATAAGATTGACTACCCGAATTCATATATTGAAGCACATGAATAGAAAGTTAAGAAACCAAGACCGGTCGAAAACAACAAATAAAGAATTAAATGAAATTAAAGAAGGTAATTTATTACTGTAAATATATTCCACAACCCAGCAAAACATCGCAAGTAAAGAGCAGCATAGAAACCGAAGCTCTCGGTTAAAAATGGAAACAAAACTGCCCTAACAGATGCACAAATAAAAATCTAACATGTATCCGGGGTCTCAAACTCTTAATTAAGCATCCCATGTGCCTAAAAAGAGATGAGGATTTGGAATTCGGGGGCCACGATATGACATTTATCTTTGGATCACAACATTTGTGAAACCTATCAAAAGTTCGTGCCAAAAGCCATTTGAGGACCACTTCCTCGTAAAATAAACAAAACAGCAACAATTGCTTTAATTGTATTGTGGCCTACCGTCTCTGTTGAGACAATAACGTACTAAAGCAATTATGCTGTAGAGAAAATTTCTATTGCTTCTGGATCGACCGATGCTAATTTCTGGTTAAGAGCAAACAACTTGACCAATGCACATATAGCTGTGGGCATTTCCTAGTAGCTTCCCAGCTACTGGATAACTCAAGAGTGCTTTATAAAACAACCTAAAGGCTTGCCTTTGAGCATTTAAAACAAAATGAAATGTCATGAAATTTTATATTCCCGGTTGGGTACCCAAATAATCTGCAGATTCAGTCATCCATTCAATTTCATCACCGAACATTTGAACATTCTATTAGAATTTGAAATGCTTTTGTTCCTTAATCACATGAATGCAAGAAAACAAATCCGCTTTGATAACATAACTTATCAGCAATTCGGTCAGAAAAGAGAGAGAGATCAAAATCTATCTAAACCACAACTCAATAATAAAGATCGGACTCTAAATTAGTAAAAGCAAACGGTCTACATAGATAATCTTTGAAAGTGGGTTACTGATCATGGTCTTATAATCTTGATAAAGAAGACATAACCTGGATAGATGACATGCTAAAATTTTAATCTCAGAAAAGCTCCATTCGCTCAATGGTCCACTTCGGAATTGTCCAACAAATACCAGAAACAGTATAAACACCCTATTAGAACATGGTAGGAATATTAAATTTCAGCATTGCCCCAAGTCATACAAAGGAGAAGGATATTAAAAGGAAGTCATATTTTAAGTCTTAAGGTTAGAATAAAAGTATTTAAAAAAAAAGCAATCCATCACTTACTGATTTTGCGGAAGCTATTTTCCTACGGTGCATACTCTTTCCCTACCATCATTCTATGACCACCACATTGAACAAAGGAAAAACGGTGAAAATCCATGCCGAAACAATATGTTTCTAATACAATCAAACATTGACATTCCACTAATATATAGAACAAAATGCTAAACAATGACAAAGGAATGTAGAGTGCACTAGACTCTGCAATTACGATTCATTCCAGCCATATGAGAGGCAGAAAGCAACTGATCTTTCACAAGAAAAATTTATACAATCAGCATTCCACATGCTGATAATAACCATCAAAGAAACTAAAAGAGCTCTAGAAGTATGATATAAACAATTCACCAGTCATCTAAGGAAAAAAAAAAAAAACAGAAAAAGGTAAGAGAATCCCAACTAACAGATTGACAGACATATAAAATTGACATGCCTAAACATCTGCTAGCAGTTCCGGACAAATTGCAGATGTCTACTGCCAAATAAGCACAAGGAGAACACAAAAACCAATAAACAAAAGCAGTCTTTTCAGATAATAATCCTGTTGCCCCTGACCCGTATGCTGTGGATATCCATGTGCATGACCACCATGAAACGAATTCGTAAACCCATAAGGAAAGCTGGCAGCTGGACCATACATGGTAGGATCTGGGAATCCATGCACTTGAAGATTAAATAATGGAGGGATGAGGCCACCAAAAGCTGCAGATAAAGTGAAATTCCCAAATCTTGCTGCGGCCATTGGAGCAAACCCACCTAAGCCTCCCATAAAGCCAAATCCATGTTGATGCTGAAAATGACTTGGCTCTGGTGGAGGAGCAGTTTCAGGCCTCTGCCCTGTAGGACGGTTCGGAATATTAACACCAGGGATGGATTTTGATCTGGGGTCAGTTGATGATTTTCCCCTGCCATACAAGGGCACGAGCTTCTCCTCCTCAATTGTGGCCTTACACACTGGGCACTCCCGATAATTTGAGTGACCGTGGAGCCATTTGTAAAGGCAGGGCCAGCAGAAAAGATGACCGCACAAAGTTACAATAGGATCTTGAGCTAAGTCAAAGCAAATATTGCATTCGAAGTTACCAGCTTCACTATTACTATTGTTGTTAGAATAAGGGTTTTGGGCCGACCTGCTTGTTGATTCCCCAAAACTACTTGCCATCACTAGATTTCAAAAACCCAAATGCCTATTTGATCAGATTAAAATAGATTAACACGAAATAAAAGATTTTTGGTATCTTAATCTGAAAAATAAATTATGTAAAACAAAGAACACAAAATCAACACCATCCATTTAAACGAAGCAACAAATTTAAGATCAGAATATCCTTACGCTATTACAGTGATTCACAAAAATTTATCAAAACCTCACTACAAATCAAAACTCTCAGGATCTTTGAAAGGAAATTTATTCAATTTTCTACCGTATTTTCTGATGATAATATAGCGCATAATTTTGATTAAAAAGACAAACGGAACAAATTCAACCACCAATATTCCAGATCTTTCAAGAAATCACAATCTGACATACCATATCACTTGGCTCAAAACAAAACTGGAAATGAGTAATCAAATTTATATGCAAATAAACATAAATAAAAGATCAATATTAATCCAAATTATTTAAAAAACAAAGGAATAAAGTGAGAAAGTACTGACCTTCAAAATGAAGAAATCGACCGACCGATTTGCGAATCGATCGATCCACAAAGTCAAAACAGAGGCTGGGAGAAACTTTGTTGTTGTAAGAATTTCCTTTGGAATAAACGCGACGTTCATTTTACGACTTCATGGAGAGAGAAAGACGGTGGAAAAGCGCCAGCCGTCCAGCTGGCGTAAATCTAATGGCTCATTGTACCCGTTCGCTAACTGACCGTCCGATAGATCCGGGCGTGTTTTGTATTAACTATCAACGGCTTAAAACAGCCTTTACCGACTGAAATCACTTTGACCAGCCGTGATCATACAAAAATAACCGACAGCATCGGCCCATGCATCGCAATGATAGAGATACTCGATTTGGTCCAAAACTGACGCTAGCCCAATCTAGGACTCACAGCTCACAAGCAACAACGGGCGACCCAACTAGGGTGTCAAATTGACCAGGCTCTAGTAACGTCACTTTTGTCCGTCCACATGTGACGCATGCGGTTAAAACAGGGTGTAAGCTTTGTCGCTTGCAAGAAATTCTTAAGCATTAAATATTCATTAAATTAAACAAACATCTTTCTAAACTTGGCGGATTTTACTTTTCACTCATACTATATTGTCTACCATTATTGACATTAACATATTTTCCTTAAAAAAAGAAAAGAAAAGAACAAAACCATGCAGGAATTTTATTTTATTACATGGTCGGAGTTTCATTGAGGACAGGTTATGGATTTGTCATTTTTATTTCTTATGTCATTTTCTAGAACTTTGTTGTACAGACTCAATTAATATATAAATATGGATTTTTTTTTTCAACTATTTCGGCTATGCGCAGCAAATAGATAAAAAAAACATATTATTATTATCATTACTTAGGGTTGTTAAACGTCGGAAGTATGAATTTTTTTTTTAAATTTATCAGTTTGTTTTTGTAACTTGTGTCTGATTTAAAACATTTATATCTTAAAAAATTTTAAACTTTTGTGACTTTTATTTGAATAAAAAAAGTCTGAATGATAAATAAATATTATATTTAAAAAAATATCTATAAAATATATTTATTTCCTAAACTATAAAATCTAATCCCTTTTTTTAATTTTGATTTGTAAGGATATAAACGTCAAATAGCTATATTTAAAATTTTTATTTATAAAAATAAATAAAATACTACTCATATTCATATATTTAAAAAAGAAAAACAAATATATTATTTAGATATTTATATTTAGATTCATTAAGACTTCAAAAAATTTCACACGCATTTAGATTTAAAAAAAAAAAAAAAACAAACACTATCTTAGTTGAAACACTTTAGGAGATGTTTGGATGGTTTGAAAGGAAGATGGAAAGGAGATAAATTAAAATTCTTCTATAAATTCCTTAAAATCCATGAAATTAAGGAATTTTGATGGTAAGGAGTCCAAATTCCTAGCCAAATTTAGAACAAAAGTTTCAATATTATCCTTTCAATAAGTTAAAACAACACGTTAAATAGTTTAATTGATACAATTACATTTATTCTTTAATTAATTTGAAATAAGTAATATTAGAGAATAGTAACGATGTTGTTATCGGACTGCCGCCATTGACATATTTATTTATCAATTTTGGTATCAATTGAATTGTTGGCAGCTGATTTACAACTTTAAAGAGTTAAAAATGACATTAGGTGTCTTTTTTGAGCCAAACCTCGATTTAAATATTTGAGAACATTTTCACTCTTCCATTTCCAATGCAGTTATAGTATTTTTGACAAAATTACTCCTCTGATGATTAGTTTGTTAGTTTCTGATCATTTTGATGTAATTTTGGAATGAAAAATTATGTTTGGATGGTGGTCCAGAGATTGTCCGATGGTCGTTTGGCAGCTATTAAAATAATTATTTATTTAGAAAATAAATTGAATTATACAATAAATGGTATTGGTTAAATTGATTTTAAAATAATATTAGTTAATTATAGTACAATATTTTAACCTCTTTTATTTACCAATAGTTTAATTTTAGATTAAGGCTCCGTTTGATACAGCTTATTAAATATAGCTTATAACAATAGAGCTTATAGCAGTAGAGCTTATATCAATAGAGCTTTTGGGCAAAAAGTCATTAGGTGTTTGGTTGTCATTAAAAAAAGCACTTTTGAACCATTAAAATGTGTGATATTTTTTATATTATATATTTTTTGGAAAAGCTCTCTAATCTCTACTCCCAAAAGCTCAAATTTTGGGCTTTTGCTAGTAGAGGTAAATTAGCTTATTTAAGCTAAAAAAAAACTCTACTAAAAAAATAACCAAACACCATAAAAAATTTTAAAAAGTGCTTATGCGATTAAATAAGCACTTATGGCTCTTAAATAAGCCATACCAAACAGGCACTAAATCAATTCATAGAGTATTTTTTTTTAAATTATATTTCTAAATAATGTTGAAAATTCAGTATATAAGGCAAAAGGTAAATTTGTTCAAGAGGAAAATTTGTAATATTCTTTTCCTTCAGAATTTAATATCAAAAAAAAAATAATTTAATTTAATTTTGCTCTCCGTCCGTCTCATTTACTCTCCTCTCCTCTTCTCTCCATTCTACTACTATCACATTGTATCATTTTTTTTAAAATCAAATATCACCTTTTATACTTAATTTTATGTATGTCCTAGCTAATCGACCAAAAGAGACTCAATTCTCAGCCCACAAAAAGTGGCAACAAAATCACCAGCATTTACGTGTATATAAAAGCTTTTCCTTTACCTTTTTATTCAGTCATTTGTTCATTACGTATCAAGAAAAAGAGGGGAAAAAAAATCCCGAAATAGTTGAGACGATCTCGAGATCAGAGGGCCGGAGATAAATATGATCTCCGGCCATTCTAACGTGGAAGAGATGGCATCAGTTGACCGTAATTATTAAAAAAAAATGGTAAAAATCTAGCCACGTTTTCAATTTCCTGGTCGTCAGTCTGGCCGACGTCGTTTTCATTCAACAGTCCAACTCATACGTTTATTTAATTCCGACTGCCACCTTCCGTAATCACCATTTTCAACCAATTTAGTCCCCCACACCTCCTCTACCTATTAATTACACAAATCTCGATCGCAGAAATAGAATCACCTCCACTTTGACCTTCGCAGAGGAACAAAAAAAAAAAGAGAGAAAAAAGTACAAATAATTCTTGCAATTACGGACGGTGTCGTCGCCAATCGCCATGATGCAAAACATAAAATACTGGTTATCAGAGCACCCAACGGTCGTTAATTTCAGATGGAATAACGCCCAATCATGGGGATCCACGTGGTCGTTTCTCTTCGCAGCCATATCAACGTACGTAGTCGCCGCCACGTTCCTCCACGTGTTCCTGAATCTTGTCCTCCCCCGTAACCGTCGGATCCCGCTGGGGCCAATCCCAGCCATCCACAGCCTGGCGATCACCTTAATCTCCGTTGTTACTTTCGTGGGCATCCTTCTCTCAACTGCAACGGAGATTCGCGAGACGAGCTGGTCCTGGCGGCGAACCCACACGACGGCGTTTCAGTGGCTGCTTTGCTTCCCACTGGGCACACGCCCCTCCGGGCGCGTCTTCTTCTGGTCATACGTATTTTACCTCTCTCGCTTTCTCCACCTCCTGCGCACCTTCTTTTCCATCCTCAAACACCGTAAATTAACCTTCTTTCAGTTATTCAACCAATCAATGCTCATTTGCATGTCGTTTCTTTGGCTCGAATTTTCGCAATCCTTTCAAGTCGTGGCTATATTGCTGACGACGCTGTTGTACTCCGTAGTATACGGATACCGTTTTTGGACGGCGATCGGGTTGCCGAGCGCGTGCTTTCCGTTTGTGGTGAACTGCCAGGTTGTTCTATTGGTGTGCAATTTGATTTGCCACTTTGGTGTGCTTCTGCTGCACGTCTTGAAAGGCGGCTGCAACGGAATTGGCGCTTGGACTTTCAATTCTGTGCTCAATGCCGTGATTTTGTTGTTGTTCATGAACTTCTACGTGAAGATGTATTTGAGGAACAAGAAAATTGGCGATGCTTCTTCTTCCGCTGAACAAAGTAACGGAGGGCAGATGAACCTTAAAGATAAGGACAGTTGATCACTGGCGCCATTTTATTTTCTTTTTCAATTTTTCATTTTTGCTTTTGTTTCATTTGCTAGAAAATTTTACCAATGACAATGGAAGAATAGCACAGATCACGTCCCTTTTTTTTTTTTTTGTGATGTAAAAGGATTTTGATGTTATGTAAAGTATATATATATCACAATCATGAGCCCATAAGTTGGTGCTCTATATATATTCTTCTTTTTTTCACGTCACTACTGATTGAACAACATATTTAGAATGCACAAACTAAATTGATGTACGTATATTGATTTTAGTTCATTAGGGTTTAAGCAATGATATCGTTATAAAGCAGGTGAATTACATGCTTTCTTTCTTTTTCATTTTTTTTTTTTGGAAATTTCTTTTTGTTATTTGAAGTGACCATTAGATGTGGAGTCATTGAGAATCTAATAGGGGAGAAAGAGGACTCTACCGATATAAGAAAGTATTTGGTTCTCTTGGAGTATTGCTCATTACCTATTTACTGCTACTGCTTCTCATGTATATATGTATATAAATTATTATGATTGGTTTAAATATATAAATAACAAGTAATGAATAAAAAAGAAGTAGTTTTCCAAGATCACCGTAGCTTTTTTTTTTTTTTCTGACAAGTAATTCGGAAAAAATAAGAACAAAAAACTAAGAAACATGGGCTTTGAAAACAAAGGTAAATTCTGATTAAGAAGAAGTAACATTGTATCAGCGATCACCGTAAGGTTTAAGAATGAAAATAGAGTTCGTGAGTGTTGATTTTGAGTCAAGAAGCTTGCGAAGGGGGTTGAATGTTCAAATCACGCCTGATATTGGGAAGGAAAATAATGTTGGGAAGAGTCGGAATCATAAGAGATAGTGCAGCAGCAGCAGCAGCAGCCATGGCCTAGCCGGGCAGTAAGCCTTTTCTGAACTTTTATTAATTTAGTTGCTAACTAGTAAAAGTAAAAAAAAAAAAAAAAAAAAAAATGTGGATAAGAAGTGGATTAGTGAAGAAGACGTGGCGTGATGCAGGTGTTTTTTATCTTTTGTGAATTTCTTAACGTTTCATTTAATTCCCGGATCCCACACATAACGCATGATTAATTTTCAATTTCAGCCAAAACGCACAATGACGAACACTGGACAACAGGATCCCGCCGCACACAATGATATATAAGTTACATTTAACTGCAAAATTACACTAGATAAACACAGATTCATTAATTAATTATATTAAGGCATTTTCAATTTGCATCCGTTCGATTTGGATTCGAGCTTCAACATCTAACGGTCACTTCAATTATAGTCAACTGAATAACGGGAGTTTTCGATGTGTATTTCGAGTACACCGACCTTTGAATAATAAAAAAATAGTTTTTAATGGAAGTTTCGAACGAAACTTATCACCTTTACCATGTCAGCATTTGACTATATACAGGTTGATGTTCAGCGTAGAAGCTATATCCAACCAAAAAAAAAAAAAAAAAAAGGGACAATTGACGAGAGTTGAACAATTCATGGGAGCTGATCTAATTATCGTTTATTTCTATCCATAATCAGCGTAGAAGCTATAATACTGTTAAGATATTATTAGGACAATCCTATCTTTTATAAGATGATATGAAAATTTATTTACCATTAGTGATGTTATAGAGAAACAAATCATATGACAAGTAACAGATATATACTGATTGCAAAGTATATTAATTGCAAGTTTGCAACATATAAATTTTTTTTTTAAAAAAAAGATAATTATATAATATTTTAGAAGAACTAAAATATTTCATCTCAAATGATACGATAAGTTATCATCCTTTCAATGATACAAGTATATAAGATGGTATCAGTAAATAATAGAATCAAAACAATTATTGCAACGTGTAAATTAAAATAAATAAAAGAAAATTCAAATCAAGAAAAATAAAATGAATCAGTGAGTGCAGCGTATATATTTTTTTTTAAGAAAAAGAAATTAAGATTCAATTCAACAAAAATAAAATGAATCAGTGAGTTCAGCAATTTAGCTTGGTCAGTGATCCAAAGTGGGTAGGTGGGTGATTTTGTTTTTACTCTCTATTCACGCCCCTTTATATTTACCTCTTTTTTTTTTCTTTTTTTTTTTTTGGGTCAAATATACGCAAACATTTGCTCCAATTATATAAATGTTCAATTAACAGTATGTTCTGAATGGGCCCATGCGTTCAATAATTTAACATGTTTGGTGAGCTAAGAAGCTTCTATAGAACCTTGCCGTCTTTTTAACATGTCAACATTTGACTATCACACGCATTTAAAATTTTTTTGCCTAATTGAATATTTAATACATTTCTTCTAGAAAACAATACATACATATCTATTTCGTCTCAGAGTCAGACGACGTACATCCCCCCCCCCCCCAAAAAAAAAAAAAAAAAGAGAATTTCGTTCGTTACGTGTGGTGACTTGTGAGCTCCCTGGCCGGCGTTGTAGGTTTTAACCCCAATTCACGGGGCCTCTAGAGATCGTTTATTTCTATCCAAAACGAGAGTAAGCAACACCTGCGGTTTTAATTTGCTAAGAATTTTTAGGACGATCCTGCATTTCATTACCTCACAATTACGAAAGCGTACATCCTCCCCCATCTAAACTATCATTCAACATGCAAAATCCTAGAATAAATTGTTCACAATAAACAAATCCAAATGTCATTTTATAGAAATTGATATTCCCTTCACCTAATTAAATTGAATATGAATTCATTGAAATTGGATTTTTTTTTTTTACAATTTTATATGAGAGTACACTCTTTAATTCAATAGAAAATAAACAATTCTTATTAAGATGAGTGTCAAACTTTTCATCCCAAATGATATGGTAATTTATTTATCACTATCATGAACATAATAGTGTGATTTGACAAGCAGTATATACGATACTATCAAATTGGTGAATACAATGTATAAATTTAAAAAAAAAATTATATTCAATTCCAATGAATAATATCTTTTAAATCTCGAATGATATGATAATTTATTTAGCATTATCTTATAGACGATAAAGTTATATGACAGCTGTCAAGTAAGATAGATGAGAGTAATGTTAGGTTACAAACTATTATACACAATAAATTAAATGATAAAATTCAAAAAAAAAATATCTAGTTGAGAAAAATTATTATATTTTTGTATAGATTAAATGTACGTATTTTGTGTGTGTTCATTGAATGGCTCATAAACATAAAATAATTGCGAGAAAATCTTAAATACATAAAATAATTACGAGCAAATCTTAAATGAGACAAACATATTTGTTCATATAATCAATAAGATGACAAAACACGCAACATAATGGTACCAACTTGGTGATTGAAACTAAATAAAATATAATTATAATAAGATTCAGTTCAATAAGGGAAAAAGAAATCTCAAATGATATCGTAATGTTTTTAGCACTACCTGTAGACACAAGATGCAATGAAAAGTAAAATACTATTAACTAAAAGGTAATTGCAACATATAATAAAAAAATAATTTGAGAAAAATTGATTTGTTGGACATATTTTAATTTTACTTGTCTTATTATGTTTGTGGGTTGATTCATCAATAGTAGTAATAATAATAATAATAATAATAATAATAATAATCAGAAAATCTCCACAATAAATATAACGTTTGCGTAGATAAAAATTTTAAAAATTAAATCAATTATTGCACCTTCATTTTTCTTAAAAAGAAATAATAACAACAAGAAGAATCAAAACTTTTTTTTTTTTGGTATTTTAATTTACTTGTCTTTTTATTTTAATATTTGTGGATGACGCATAAATATGAAATAATTACAAAAGAACTTTAATGAGACGAACAGATCGAGTCATAATAATTAAGCAATATATTAAAACGGTATGCTGCAAAATGTAGTGAGAGAGAGAGAGAGAGAGAGAGAGAGATCAGTTGATGCAACCGAAATTGACTTCCATAATCCCCATTTCAGGCAAGCGGACATTTTATTAGCCTAAACCTATAAAAATGCCTTCACATTTTGCATAAAATAATTATATCTAACTGATAAGGAAATGGAGTGGGAGCGAGAGATCCCTTGGTTGGTTCATTTGATTCGTTTGTATCACGTTTCATTTTTGTTTAATAGAAAATCCGGTGCAATAATTATTTAAAAAAAAGAAAAGAAAAGAAAAGAAAAAAGAAAAATTGATTCATTGAAGCTTGCAATAGACAGCCGTACCTGAGTTCGAGCCCATGTGGTATGGATTAAGGGGCCCAATTGCTGTGTTTCTTTCTTGAACCAAATTCGTGTTGGCGAGTACGCTCTAATAAACTCGATTCCATGTGATAATTTCCTCGGGATCACTTCCACCGATGACCGAACCTTAGATTCGGACTTTTCCCTGTTTCATTGATCAATACAAAAGTCTTTTATCCTCTAATCCACCGGGGACACACAAATACTTCATCTTTAAGCTAAACATTTAACCACCCCCCCAACTCCCCAAAAAAAAAAAAAAATTCTCGCATTTTACTCAGTTCGTGTCTTTTCAGATACGAGGTACATATATTCCCTATCTTTATTTTCAATTCTCGGTTTCAATTATTTCGTATTATGCTTGTTTCTTCTGGCCCATAATATAAAAGATTTCAGATCGGATCTTGTTTTGTACGATCTTCGTTGACTGCAATTCAGCGGGAATTTATAGAATTAGCCCTGTTTGTTACGATTTGGAGTCAATCAATGTGCACATCTTATAATCTTTTGACAGTTTAATTCTTCATTTTTCCGTGCACATTAAGAAATTACATAGCCTTGACATATTAATACATAAAGTGGACTTTATTTATGAATCAACGACAGTTTTGTGGATACTGTCTATTTCGGTAGGAGGCGGTTTGCCCCTTCTGATAGTTATGAGCTTGTAATTTTACTCCCTGTATGTTCCTAAGTTATTGGAGGCATCGATTTTTGTCCTAGAAGCGGCAATGGTTGTGTGTTAAGAGTAGCAAGATATGTTAATACAAGGAAGTTTAGTTATCTATATATATATATATTTTTAGGATAGAAACAGATTTCCATTTCTTTCTCATTAATTGTTTGTTTCAAGATTCATTTATATGTGTACCTCTTCTGGTATAACTTCTTTTATCGAGTCCTGCTGGTGCATTGTTTATGGCTTGTTAGAAAGTGACATGTTGTGTTAAGTCTATGTGGCGGTAATTATGTCGATTAGGGGGTGGTGTATTAGAAGATATTTTAGGTTCAGATCGAATCTGTCAGCAGGTTTTCTTCTCATTTGTCGATCACCTTGTCTTGGAGTCAGAGATTTGAGTTGCGAAACACACATGGTCAAGTAGATTCAGTTGAAAGGCTACACATTTCCTGGTTTCTCTGGCTATTGAATTATTATTGCCAAAGTATTAAAAGCCTCATTTACTGAATCTCTCTTTCCTGATTTCTTTTGGAGCAAAGCAATCATACAAGAAGCCCAGTTGTCTCTTAGAACTTCAGGGTTTTCCAAGTGATTCCATTTGCCAATTTTTGTTAAGCATTCCAAATGTTTAGATTGCTGTTATAGCGTTTAGATTGCTGTCATAAACCTCAAGCTCACAACTGTGTCAAGTGTTTTGGCCTGAGACTTCCAGTAATCCATAATTTGGAGATTTTCTTAGATGATGTGCACCAATGCTCAACTTTCCATTATTTTCTTGTTCCCTAGTTGGCCTGGCATTTCTAGTTTTTCCTTCAAAATAAAGTTAACACGCTTTTGCATTTTCCTTTTCCTCTTAAATTGACTAGGATTTTTGTTTTCTACATTTTAAGTTGACATGGATATGTATTTTACTTTCTTGTAACTTTTCCTATTCACTAACACTTTTAAAACAACCATTCAAGTAACTTTGAGGCACATTATTGCAGCTGTTCCAGGTTTATAGCAGTTCCTGGAAGGATATGGAAGAATGCAGGCCTCTCAAGTGTGATAATAGATTAAAGCGCCGTCCTTTGACTCCTATTAGGGTTTTCAGGGGTCTGATATGTTTATTGGTGTTCTTTTTTACTGCTTTTATGTTTCTAGTGTATTTTGCACCCATTATTGCTATCATTTTGAGGATGTTCAGCGTCCATCACTGTAGGAAAGCAACATCCTTCCTCTTTGGTCTTTGGCTAGCTTTATGGCCTTTTCTATTTGAAAAGATTAACAGAACTAAAATGGTTTTTTCTGGAGATATTGTCCCAGTAGAGGAACGTGTATTACTTATGGCCAATCACAGAACTGAGGTTGATTGGATGTACGTGTGGGATCTTGCATTGCGGAAGGGGTGCCTGGGCTACATAAAATACATCCTTAAGAGCAGCTTGATGAAATTACCAGTCTTTGGTTGGGGATTTCACATTTTGGAGTTTATTTCAGTGGAAAGGAATTGGGAAATTGATGAACATGTCATGCGCCAAATGCTTTCTACTTTTAGGAATCCCAATGATCCTTTGTGGCTTACAATTTTCCCTGAAGGAACTGACTTTACGTACTGCCTTTTTCCCCTCTATGTTCTTATTCCATGAGCATTCATGTTTGGTTTATATGTTTTTCCACTCTATTATACCTCTCTTTATTTAATTAAGATGATACTTTTTCTTCATTGACCAAATGGATCTAGAATGGCTAGCAATTATAGATCATCAACATATAGATCCATGGGTAAATAATAAATAGGAAAATTAACATGAATATGGTAGTTCGAATTGATGAAATGCATTTTTAATAAAAAAGTATCTTGCTTTCTACATACACATTTCGAAATTCACATACTTTTGTACTTTTGGTTCAGTGAAGAGAAACGTAACAGGAGTCAGAAATTTGCAGCCGATGTTGGACTTCCTGTGCTTACTAATGTGCTGCTTCCAAAAACAAGGGGCTTTTGTCTTTGCTTGGAAACTCTGCGTAACACATTGGATGCAGGTTTTCTTCGATGCTCTTTCTCCTGTAGTTATAGTTTCTAATTGCAGAGGTTTCAAGATGGTGTAATATGCATTTGAAATATATTCCGCATGACTGTACACATACATAGATACATAGAAACACGAGATATATGATGTTTTCTGCACATGATCGTTCGAGGAAATGGCACTGTCCGTTAAAGCTTGTAGTTAGTACAAAAGTTTTCTAAATACTAATGAATCAACTTTTGCTGTTTAATTTGATTTGATATCCGATTTCGCTACTCATAACCTGTCATCAAACCCAGTTTTTCTTTATCTTCACATTAGAATTTCAGTTGGGAGATAATGTCTTGAGTTTCATGAAATGCAGGCATGATTTTTTTTTTTTGGATATTGTCTCTGGTAATATGTAGTATAACTATAAACTTATCATGTCGACACTAAGAAAATAATTGTTGGCTCATATTTTTATCTTTTCTTCATGGGCAAGTGTTCCTAACTTATTTAATGTGACTCAACCGTTTTTATTTCAGCAAAATCTGTTTTGTAGAGAATTGCTATATACATTCAAGTTAATGCTTATCTGATTGTTGACAATTTTCTGTTTGTAATGGTGTATCTCATGGTTGTGCTTAGGGAATTGCCATTAGTTGTGGCTTCTCAAGAGGATACTTTCTTTATCTTTTATTTTATCATTTGGTAACCCAGATTCATGATCCTTTTTGCATTATCACAAAGACTTCAGGTTAGTTGTTCTGAGAAAGGACCAAGCATACTCCAAAGTATTTCTTTTTGCAGCAGTGTTTGGTTTTGACTAACCATTTCCTGTCTGTTATGGGATGAGTGGCTTTTCTTTTGCAATTTTTAATAGAAATAGCTGCTTCTAACAGTTATGTATGCCCCTCTGTTGTCCCAAAACTGCAGTTTATGATATGACTATTGCATACAAAAATCCATGCCCATCCTTTATGGACAATGTCTTTGGAGTGGATCCTTCAGAGGTCCACATTCATGTTCGGCGTATCCCTGTTAAGGAGATCCCAGCATCTGAAACTGATGCTGCTGCATGGTTAATGGATGCTTTCCAGCTGAAGGACCAGTTGCTTGACAAATTCAATGCTCAAGGCCATTTTCCCAATCAATGCCAAGAAAAAGAGCTTTCTACTTTAAAGTGTTTAGTAAATTTCATTGTGGTAATTTCTTTGACTGCCATATTTACTTATCTTACCCTTTTTTCATCCATTTGGTATAAAATATATGTAGGTTTAGCTTGTACAAGTCTTGCTTCTGTAACTTATTTCAATATTCATCCAATGCTGGTAGTAGGCTTTTCTAAAGCAATGTTTTGTTGCAAGAAAACAAAGAAGTAAATAATTTTGGATCAATGACATTTAAATTACAGGTGATATAAATTCTTGCCTGTAAACTTTTGATTGTTCAATATTTGAATCACCTGGTTGAAGTGGTTGGGAAAACTTGTCATGCGATGTGAATGGCACTTTGGAAGAAAGCCTTTATGGGTCTTGTTGCTTCATTTATCTTTCAATGTATTCAACTCTTAAATTCTAATTGATTTTGTCATCAATGGATCATAGTTCAGTTTCGTTCGTGTAAATTTGTTTCTGTAAATTTATAACCATTAGGTCGACATTCATTGTCGAAGCAGATGTGGGCTTGTATTTAGCTTGGATTTGAGTGCTGCCACACTGCCACCCTGGCACCATGAATCATAGAATTAACTTAAGGAAATTATGGTAACCCATTTGCAACTTCCAGTGTCTGAAACTGGAACCTTGTAGCTTAATCTAAGAAATGCATTGTGCTTCTCTCGACCATATCAAACCAGGCTAATTGACAGCACTAGAATTTTTGTTTGGATGCAGGTTTCCTGAATGACTTGTTTGACAATATTTTGTTCAAGTATGTACAGCTTTGATATCTCACCTAAAGGGAAAGGAGAGAAAATTGTTTCCATGCAGCAATTTATCTATTTTATGCTGAAAAATCTTAGGTACATTCAGTAGATTGTTACCATTTGCATCTCTCATTAATCATGAAATAGGACGATACACACATGAGAAGAATTCAATGGAGGGAGTGACCCGATATTCTCTCCTTGAGTTGAAGAAATATGGTTTTCACATGACCCCTTAGGCCAGAATCCAGAGCGTGACAAATTGACAGTTGGCAGGATTTCTTTATTTGCTATCTCTGATGAATACAAAGAGAAAAAGGAAACATAATTTTATCAAACTGATATGATGAGAGAACCTTTTTCGGTTGAATGTTGATTGTGTCTTGCTTAATTTGGTTGGTAACTGATGCGGGGACGACTCAAATGATGTCCTTTTTAGATCTATCTTAAGAAGATAACTTACGTGTTACCTCCCAATGTTTTAACCATTTGCGAACATTGTGCCAATCCTCGTCTATCTCAGATGACACTTGGAAACTTTCAGAGTATAGCTTAGGTCAGGCGTCGTGGGTGTTGATGATTTAATGATCATAAAAGACGGTGCATATGATATAGTTTTGAGTTGTATGGATGAGCTAACTTGAGATTCGCTGAAAAGTGAGAAGCGAAACAAGGAAAGGAAGTGGTTAGCCGTTATCAAAATCACCTGAAAGAGGGACAATCATATAGTTGTTCGGTCGCTTGTTAGCCTTTGATCTGAGTAATCTTGAGTTTGGTTGAAGGAAACATTTGGTGGGGAACCAAAAGAACTTGTCAACCTCCATCGCGCGTATTAGGTTCCTTTGTTTAGCCAAATTTAGTATTTACACCGATCAAAGTCGTAAATAAGATAATAATAAACAGACCAGCATCACTGCTCTGTTCGCCTCCCGTTTCAGCTCAATAGCTCATCTTTCTCAAAGCACATGCACCCACCACCGAACTTTTCTGGTTGTCTAGCTCTTACTTCATATGAAACATGAATAATGTGAATGTAACACCTGCTCCTGCGATAATTGAGGAGTGTGAGTGAGGACCAGCTTCGACAGCCGTAGCAAGCAAGTTATATATTTTGCATTTTTATTAATGCAGTAACACGCTTTGTATGGACCCATAGGCGTCCCTAGTCCCCAGCCGCCAGTCACCATTAATTAAGACGCGAATTGCATGATATAGATTTGAATTTGATAGTGGCTGATGATTGCTAATTAATATCTCTTTTGGACAATTCCCTTGTGTGCTTAAAAATTACAATATATATATATATATATATATATATATATCAACCGTGAAAATTGAGTGGCTCATTGGGGGTTAGCCGAACGATTAGACATATATCATGATGTGCTCTTATAGTTTTACGTTGAGTCTCGGTGTTCACTTCTCCTGTACGACTCAAAATGAGCTAAACTACAGTATAATAATAGCATCATTTGATTTTGAAGGATTGTTTTAGCTACATATTATCAAATATCAGCGTATTAAAATCAAACTTGGTCACTACATTATGCAGTTTACGCTCATTTTCAAAAATCTTATGGACCATGAGTCCATGATGAAGATCTAATCTATATTTGATTGGAGAAAATTTTGAAAAAAAGAAAAAAGTATTGCTCAGTTGGGAGGGGAAGAGGAGATTAAGGGGAGTGGTGGTAGCACGTGCACCGAAATTGCCTGCTGCATAAGGACGCGTGACTGTGAGAGTGGGAGGCCGTGGCGATGTTTGCCACGTGGGGGATCATCAGTCTTGACCCTTGAAGCTTGGACGATTGACGACAGCTTGTTTCTCTGCATCCTGTGTCTGGGGGAAGCAGTCTTTGTCACGTGACCTGATGCTTCCTCTGCACGTGCTCCACTATTATTTTGAAATTTTGATCTTCTTCTTTCATTTCCTGAGAACCCAGAGCCGTTGTAACCCATTTAAAATTTGGCGCTGAACTTGCTAAATCTGAGGCCCCATTGGCTAACTATTTGAAATCAACGCTTGGCGTAAGCCTTGTTATTCTATGATTTTGCACATGGCTTGTTTCCTTGGGATCCCGCGTCTGATTTGCGTCAAAATATTCAAGAACATTGCCACTGTTAATTTGTGGTTGTGGCCTTATGGGGTTCAATCTCAACGCAAGACGTAATGATGATGATGATGATGATGATGATGATGATATAATTAGGTAAAGATTATCATATATAATTCATAGCCACAGAAAGTTCACGAAAAGATAGGACAAAAAATAAAAAACGAAAGAAGAGGAAGCATGTAAAAATCAATAATTAATTAACGTACCCTAACAAGATCACGAAAAGATAGGACGAAATTAATATGTCGAAAGATAAACAAGGGATACCGTCCGTCCCAAGATACATAAATAGGCAATCTTTCGGTTTCTATATAACTTCCACGATCCCAACTACAACAACTCTAACCTCCCCAGCATTAAATTAATTAATTTACATTCATATACCCCCACCCCACCTTCGGTAAATCTCATATTCTCATCAATCCATCTCGATCTCTCTCCTCTCACGAACAATGGCAATCCACACTTGCTCCTCAGTTTCTCTTCTCATAATGCTCTTCTCATTGGGTAACTTTCGAAAGCTATAATAACCCCTCTTCTTTTTCTTTTTCTTTTTTTTTTTCTTTTTAGACATATAAATTTATATATTCTGATCAAAAGTTCATGATTATTAATGACAGACGGCTAACTTTTTATATATATACTTTTCGAAAATGTGCAGGCATTGTGGCTACAACAGCTACAGTTTTCACTCTGGAGAACCACTGCAGTTACACAGTATGGCCGGGGACTCTATGCGGAAACGGCGTAGCCACGCTCGGGGACGGGGGTTTTGCGTTACCCACCGGTGCGTCAGTCCAGTTCCCCGTCCCAGCTACTTGGTCTGGCCGAATCTGGGGCCGAACGGGCTGCAACTTTGATGCCTCGGGCACCGGCAAATGCACAACCGGTGATTGCGGCGGCGTGTTGAAATGCACAGGCGGCGGAGCCCCACCTGTCAGCCTAGTAGAATTCACCATTGCCAACAACCCTAATGAAAAAGACTTTTATGACGTCAGTCTTGTTGACGGTTATAACATTGGCCTAGGTGTTAAGGCAGTTGGTGGTAAGGGGGATTGCCAGTACGCTGGTTGCGTTGCTGATCTTAACGGTAACTGTCCCGCTGAGCTGCAGGTCACGGATTCGGGCTCCGTTGTGGCTTGTAAGAGCGCGTGTGCGGCATTCAACACGCCGGAGTTTTGCTGCACGGGCGATCATGCCACGCCGGATACGTGTTCTCCGACACAGTACTCACAGTTGTTCAAGCATGCGTGTCCCACGGCCTATAGTTATGCTTATGACGACGCGTCTAGTACTTGTACTTGTTCCGGGTCTGATTACTTGATCACCTTTTGCCCCAGTTAAGTAATAAGTTAGAAGGTAAAGATATTTGATCATTTTTATTTTTTATATTATTGTCCAAGTGTACGTTTCGTGATTAATTCCTTGGAATATTTAAAAGGGTCCTCGTGTGAATGATAATAATATACTTAACACATTACTTTCCTCGACGAGTTATATACAATTAGCGCATCCGTGTGACGTGAGCTTCTATATTGAATTTGAATTTGTTGGTTAATCCGTCTTAATAATAAAGGGGTTAATACTTTTGTTAGCAATTTTGATTATTTTTTTGCGGACTGATTTTCATGTGGGTTGGTTGGATGGATTCAAATTAATTGATAAATTAGGCATTCTTTTTCAGTTCTTCGAGCGTCATTTTCTCAAAATTAAATAACAAACAAACAGAGAGCACGATCTTGTTGTGCTTGTGCTCATTGCTTTTGAAGTTTCTAAGGTGGTAGAGTTTCCTTGGATTAGACCCATGTTTAAAAAAAGAACTCATTATTTCTCTACCATCGCTGTCTTCTGATTAAGATCCCGATAATTTTGGTTTAGCTGATTTACGTATTATCGCGATTTCAGAGTCTCAGCTTAAAATAAAAAATGTGCATTTAGCTATGTTACATATAGTTTATATCAGATGTTGAAATGGTATGAAATTGTTATCTGCCGGCAAACAAACACGGGTGAAGTATGAGGATGAAGGGGAAATCAGATGGATCCTTCTAGATGTATGTCAATAGAAGGTAGCAGTATGGAGAAGATGTTATTGGTGATGACGGGGATTGAGGCGAACAATTTGCATGTTCTGTCTGTGCTTTCTATTTAAGAAAACTTGTTTTATATTGGACGAAATTAGTACTAACAAATGAAACAATCATATTAGCGCTCCAGGTCTTATTTGCGAAGCAATCAAATTTCAGAGGTGATCAGGCCGAAGCTGCGTCTTCATCTTCATTTGAAAATGATTACTTAATGTTTGTAGGATTTTCTTTGCATTGATTTTTAGCCTTTTTGATGGAGGGCAATTGTTTGGGTTTTAATCACATCCCATATTGTACACAACCCGCATAGAGAAAAAACGGCGAAAGGCTCAAAAGAACACAAAAAAGACCAAAGGAAAACATTGAGGCATTTTGTTTTCTTTAAGGGCCTTCGGCCAAACATCAGCTCACTCTCAACAACCTTTCTTTTCTTCTTCTTCCTTTTTTTTTTTTTCGCCTTTCAAATACATTACAGTTTCTCTACAAAGTGGCTTTCATCTTCGAAAGCGGTAATTTTACCCAACTTCTTGAACAACTTTTGGGCTAAGCATCAGGGAAAAACCTACATCTAGGGCATTACATGCCATCTCCTACAATTAAACCCTAGAAAAATTACAGGCCAAATTAACAAGAGAAAAAATATATATATCAAAAAGGTGGGTGGGGGGAACTAAAGCTAGCTACTTTTTACAAACATTCCTTTGGAAGAACTATTTTTTAAATATAAACCACCGCGAAGACGATCTAACCATGATAGTCTAATATCACTAGAACCTGTGCACTGCCCCTCCCCTTCCTCTTTACTGCTAAAGAGGGTCTGGTCTGAGCAGTCGAGCGATGCTCCACAAGCTAAATTATACGACTGACATGCTGAATAGCATACTCGAAGCCGATTGTCACCATCCTTGTCACACTTCTGGATGGAGATCTGGATATTCAGTCAGATACAACTATCTTAGTCATGTTGCATGAAGAAGGGAGGAACAAGGACATCACACAGTTCAGATAGCAGAAGTATCTTCCATATCATGATAACGAGTCATTATAACACCTACAATTTAGGCACGAAAAGATAACAAAAGAGAGGGGGAGAGAGAGAAGGGGGGACGGGACACTTACCCAGCAAGCTAGTCGCTTGGCAGCCTCATCACAGTAGCTAGTCCCAAAAATATTAAACAACTTCCTTGCACCACCTGGAAATAAACGGTGGTAGTTGGGTGTTACAACAACTTCTTCCAATTGTTGTAATATACTTGATTCACTCGGTGCACAATGTTGCCCACTGGCATCCTTCTCCAGCACATATTTGCAGACCGAGAGACTGGAGATGAGCTTGGAGCTGTTCTGACAAGTGTAGCCTGCATAGTCAGAGCAACGGAATTCGCAAACTCCATTATCACAGACCCCTCCGTGAAGGCTGCATTGTTCATCGCAGACAGCTGCATATCATGCCCAAAAACGTCTCTTTAGACACTAATTTATTGCATTTTTTTTCATTTGCATTGTAGTTATCTAGTAATTATTTGTATGCAGAAACATGGGACCACAACTGAAAGATTACAAGCCAACTAATAGGATAACTTTTCGAAAAGGATAATTTCAGTACCAGTAGAGCAGTCAATGCCAGTGTACCCATTTTCACATTCACAGGCCCCATTTGAAAGGCACTTGCCATGTCCATTGCAATTGTCAGGGCAAGATCCTGCAACAGAAGAATCTTCAGATAAATCACAAAAGCAATAACAGATAAAGGTACATGCATAGACTAGTGTGGCGTAAGTAAAAGAGTTTAACAGCTCACGTTTACTACAATCATGACCATGAAATCCTAGAAAGCAGTGACACTTTCCATCAACACAATCTCCATTGAAAGTACATGAGTTGGGACATTGCCCAAACACAGCAATTGGGCCACCAGTGCTACAGAGTTCATGGTAAGCTGGGCATATCAGTTCACCTACAAACACAATATTAAAAAATACTTCAAGTGTGGAAATTTCAATTTTATTAAACTAAATAAGTAGATAGATCAACATCCTTACCATTGAAACCCGGGAACTGAACTGGCCCTCCAGCTTCAGGACATACTTTCCAAATACCATCCACAGCAACCTAAAAGAAATGATGCGTGTAAACAAACTTAAGTACAGAGATGATCCTTGCTCTAATTATAGTTTCCAAGTGAAAGGAAAAGTTGACGCCCACTCAACCATAATGGAGGCTTTGCAATCTAAAGATGGTAGCAGGTTTATCGTAGTCATTATTGTATTTTTGTAGGAAACTGTAACTTGTATTTAAAAGAAGCTATAACAAATAAATCAAATTTCAAATAAAAAAAGTCACTTCATAACAACAGCTAGAAAGTTAACAAACCTGACCAAGGCTGCAAGGTCAGCCATAACTCATTCATCCACACAGATGATTTAAGTACTTTATGAAAGGATGGTAACAATACACACAGAAAAGCACCAAATCGTACCTCCAGTGAGTTATTTACACATCTGTGCTGGTAGCAACCATTTCCTTGAGTCATAGAACCCCGTACAAACCCAGTACGTACTAGTGATGAGGCCATACACCTAAACATTTACAGAGAAATTTAGGTATTGATGTTGTGACTTCAATACCTAAACTAATAAACTGTATGCCTTTGAAAGTTCCAAAACCACAATCTCACCTAGAGTTACTCCCTCGCACTTCACCCAACATTCTGTCTGGTGCTCGTGCACTGTTAGTGTCTGTGCATGACCCATCAGAGTACGCTACAAAATAGGTGCAGTAATCAGCCAATGATGACTGACCACCTGCAATAGCCAACATTATAAGTTAATAGAATTTATAACATAGTTGTATCTGCTTCATTCACTACATATGCTAAAACATTCATGCATTATGGTATTTCAGTATTAGAAGTAGAATATTAGTTCAAGATGATAGTTACAAACTAATGTTGAACAGGCTCAAATACTTACATCCCAGGTACAGGAAAATGCATAAAGGAAATACGCCTATCCTAAAAGAGTTGTGAGCCTTACTATATCAACAAAGCACTGCAACTCTCACTGATCTAACAATATTTTGAAAGGAAATATAACAAAAAGAAAGTACAAATGCCAGCATACGACAAACTGCTCTCCGATTTCTAACATTTATTAGAATTGAAATCTACAAAGAGTTGTAAAGTGATAGAAGGCCAGATGGACAAATGAGATATCCCACATAGAACCAAATCTATCAAGACATTTGAATTTCATATTAGCAAATAGCAGCACGAAACTCATGAGAATTGGTAAATGGTTAAGGCCCAAAAAGCAAAACTTGAAATGGAATAAGACAAGAAAAAGAAAAAAAAGCGGAGATCAAAATTTAGAAAAAGAAATATGAAAGCAAAAGAACACACCTTTGTTAGCCTGTGGAAAATAACGAGCCCATTGAGGGAGATCACCACTATAACTTACAATTGGACAGTAACCCTCTGCCTCCCTATTATATGTACAACCAGACAACAGGGTTGTGTTGCAATGGTATGCACCCTTCCAAAGGTTGCAAGGCGATGTCACAAAGTCAGTTCCTTGGTTTCGACCCCAATCAAGACGGTCTGCCATGCTATAATTAGCCTGGTACCAGCCACTATCCTCCAATAGAGCCAATGTCATTTTTGACACTACTGATCTGGTATCCACTGATCCTGTCATAATCTCATTCATGAGTAGTCTCTTCTCCCAGTGAGATCCTGCAGGCAAGGTAGCAAACAAACATTAATCATTACAATGTTAGATTTGACAATGAAATTGATATATCCAATATGATGATATTGAAGGCAACAACTGTTGTAAATTTGTAATTTAGTCACATAAATTTCAATATTTCATTTTCCTTCGGTAAAAGCAACTTGCATAACAATCATTATAATTATATGTATAGTGATCTTGAGATGGTTTCCACTAGTGTGAACAAATTCATTGATGGCTGAAACTAATAAAACATTAAGCAGAAATAGGCACATGAAGAATATAGTAAAAGAAATTTAACAAAAGGAAAACCTGATGTTCCACGCCCTCCCCCATCTTCTAGCTCCAAACCGGTGAAATTCTCAGAAAATGCCTGCCAATGTACCACTTATCAATAATCTGTGGGGTTTTTTTTTTTTTTGATAAGAATAATTTGTGGTTTTCTGGCCTATGACTTCTCAAAGATTTAAGCATGGAACACAAATACATAACAGATAATATTCTCATGCTTCTCATAAGATACCCATCACAATTACTGGCATAATGAAGAGTAAGAATTACCCCATAATGATAACGTGAGTGCATGACGACGTGAGGAAGCACAACGCGTGTCACCATCCGCCCAAGCTTTTCGTCCATAACTTGTTGAATAACCTGCAAAAAGCGTTGAGTAGCCGGCCGGATAGAAACACTACAAGTAGATCTCTATCATCATTTCTAGATCAATTTGAAAGTAAACACCATAGTATATACCTGACTACGTCTTCTTTTCCTCTCATCCCTAAAATGGGAAAATGCATGGGGATCAAAGCCAAGAACATGCATAACCTGAAAGATACTGAGAGCTGATTAGCACAAACAGTGTATTCATATTTCCAGAAGTTATTACTCTGAAGACCAACTGACCTCGTGGATGAGAGTAGCCGAAAGTAGAGTCTCTGCTTCAGCAGTCAAATGGCGAGGAGCAACATTCACATGTCCTACACAGAAAACACGCCATAGAGAAGATTTCAGAATTCTGCAGCATGGATGGGCAAGAGAATGTTAAGCAGTTCAAAGATGAACCATCAAATTTTCACCAGCAATTGCACGGCCCCATTGATCACGTTCACATGCCACTGCCCATGCTAGAGTGTTGCCGGTGGTAGGTCTTGTTGTCACCAAAAGAACTAAGTCCGCATCAGCAACACCCTCTATGTATGATTTAAACAAACAGAAGGGTGAGTTCATGAGCATTTCAAGAAGCACCAGATTCATGTGGTACCATAAAAAACAAATTCACCAAACAAAGTGAGTTCCAATGAGATACCTTCAACATATTCACGTGGAAGCTGTACGCCTCCATCTTGTCCACAGGCAGAATATCCACTTAACCGCAAGTTCCCTTTCACTGGCTCAACAGCTAAGGCTCTCCTGAACCAATCTGCTGTCTGGCCTAGAGCCTTCATGAAATTGTTTGCAAAAGTTAATTCTTCTGTTATATCAAAGACTCTCTGGCGAGAGTACCACAAGAGCAACTATAATAATGAAAAGCATAAAAATTAGAACCTTGCGAAGGCGATGCCTTTTGTCCTTGTCAGATATATCATCCAATGTACAGTTATACCAGCAATCACCATAAATTGGAGGATCAGCATGAGGATTACAAGAAGGATTTCCCAGAAGAGAAGTGGCAGGAGGCTCCCCAAGCTGGTAAAGGGAAAAGGAAGAAAGAATGAAAACAAATAAACCACACTAACATCAGTTATCAGTCATAGCCCAAGGCAACTATTACCAAGTTATTAATGATGCCAACCTTCACAATATCACCAACATTACGACAATCTCTATCAGGCGAGTGACCAACAGCATCATAATTTAAATAAATTCTAATAGGTTGTTTGGCATTATTTATCTGTTCCTGTGAATTGGAAATCCCAAGCAATGCCCTTCCTTTATGGTGAAATGGTTTCGAGCTACCAGACTTCTGATAAACCTGTGGGGTAACTGAGTAGACTTTCCGACCAGGCCGCTTCCTCTGTTCAAGTATCTGGTCATGGATACATGAATGAGATACAATATTTTCACTTTCCCTTTCAGAGTCTCTCCATCGCAGTTGGTGTTCTTGCAATTTAGCATGTACAGCGTCAAACCATAAAAAAATCAATAATATCTGAAACAAAAGATAAAAGAAGACATGTTATGCCAATATGAAACAAATTCAAAAAGGTTTTTGAGTGCACAAACAGAAACCCTAAACCAATTTGCCATGCAAAATAAGCAGATCTAAAAAAATCAACTCAAAACTAACAATTACCAGCAAAAAGATCGGATTTTTCAAGTGTATCCGCTTAATTAACCAAACAAGCTGAATAACACTAATAATAGTTGCACGATTGACCCAAAAACACACTAGCACCAGATACTACCCTCTTGGGCAAACACCATGTTATATAGCTAACCCAGCTAAAGCTAAACACCAAGCACAGTTGAACCAAAAAAAAAGTATTACACAATTGCTCCCGCAGATAACCCGTAAAGCACTTTAAGGGAGAAAAATTAAGTAATTTAAAAAGAAAACAAAGTAGGAAGAAGAAATAGAACTCGGTCACCAGAACAGAACTCTGCTAATAAGCTCGGTTCCATATTAAAAGAAAAACCTGAATCTGGAAATTGCCCAGACTTGAACAGTCACTAAAAGAAATTGCAAAATTCGATTACCTTTTCCATTTAAAAAGAAAATAAATTTAAAACTATAATTTCAAGTAAAAACAGCACAAAACCCTAAATGTGGCATAAGAGTAAAAACGAAAAGCTAACTGAGCTAACCTCGAAAATAACGGCAGCAAATCGAAGCTTACTGCCAAATCGGCGAGCATTGCATGAACTACATCGAAAAATTTCCTCCATGAAATAATGAAAATGGTAGCTTCAATACTCTCAATTCCATCAAATCGCCAGCGATTTGTCGATCGGCTTCAGTACCAAGAAAAATCGCAGGCTATTCTGCATTTCAATCGATTGGTTTCAAAACTATCAACACACAAAAAAATTAAAATAACCAAAAGACTCAGCTTCGATTTATGATTTTGTACTCTTCTCTCTTTTAATTTGAAAGAGACAACGGAGATAAAAATGAACGGTCTCGATTCGTCAGCTCTGAAATAAATTTAAAGACTTGATAGATTGTTGTTTGCAATAAAGCAATGAATGAGTTATGGAGTAAGTGAATCGAAACGAAAGAATTTTGGGAAATTTACAAAACAAGCCAAAAAAAGAAGGCATTTTTCAACTTTAACCCCTCAAATTTTTTTCTTTCAACATTAGCCAAATCACCACATTTTGGACGAAATTACCCTCCTCATTCTCACGTTTCCCTCAAGCAAATTCCTTCCCCTCTCACCAAAATCTCATCACCGGAAGTTCTATAGATTGTCGGCGGCAGCGTACATCGGCAGCGGAGAAAGTTGTTGGCACTTGAAAGAAGCTAAATCACGTTGAAAATCTTCGGAGATCTCCAAAATCAAAGAAAAAAATTGAAAACCCTAGGTGAGTTGTTATTGCCATTTTTCTTGTTGTTGTTGTTGCTGTTGTTGTTTGGGATGTTGTTGTTGTTTGGGTTGTTGTTGTTGTTTGGGATGTTGTTGTTGTTTGGGATGTTGTTGTTGTTTGGGTTGTTGTTGTTGTTTGGGATGTTGTTGTTGTTTGGGATGTTGTTGTTGTTGTTGGTGGTGTTTTAATGGCGGTGGTGGGTGAGATGCATGTGGGAAAGGGAAGAGAAGAGAAAGGGGGGAAGCCAACTCGCGCTGCGTCGCACGCGAGATGCGCGCGGCACGCCCATCTCGCGCGCGCGAGG